>NC_083404.1:4223046-4524044 GCF_020745735.1 Hemiscyllium ocellatum | reverse complement strand
CTTTCAGTTGCCAGAAGTTTTCTGGAAGTGGATGCAGTGACTTTGGAAGTTTTGCAAAAAGTGAATAAGACCAAGCTGCAGGAATGAGCAGAGAAGCTGGAATTGGACCTGCCTGCTCCTGTGAGGAAAGGAGAGATCATTACAGCAGGAGCTCAACATTGAAACTTGCCAGAGAAACCATCAGAATCTATCGAGATGGCAAGAATTCAATTGCAAATGAAGAAGCTTGAGTTAGAGGCGAGAGATAAGGAAAGGGCAGCAGAAATGAAACAGTTTGAATTAAGATTAAAAGCAGAAGAGAGGGAAAAAGAGACAGCTTTTGAACTTCAAAAACTGACACTGAAAAAAGGAAAGTCAGCTTAAAAGGCTGGAGATAAAGGCTGAAGGTGATCTTAGTGAGGAAGTAAGAGAGTTAAAATGGCAAGGTTGGCAGCTGAAATGGTTGATGATTATGAGCCGGTCCATAAAACACGGTTTGGCTTCCAGAATCAATTTCAGTCCCTGAGGGATAGAAACTGGGACAAAGAGAAATCCTCACATGGAAAGGGAAAGGTAGGTCTCAGTGAAGATCATGAGGAGAACTTAACACAGGGTCAAAAAGAAACCCTTGAGGGGAACAAGGAAGTTAAAAGGCTCCAGTGTTTTCATTGTAATGAAGTGGGCCACACAAAATCACAGTGTAGGTGGGCTAGGAGAAAGCCAGGTGTAGGAAAACCAGACAAGTCTGGGAGTTTTGTTGGACTAGTAACAAAAAGCACAAGGGAAGTTAGGCAATTGCCTCAGAGTGTATAAGATGATCAGAGATCTTTGATTAAGGAGGAAATGCCAGATCTGCTTAAAAAATATACATGCAAGAGTAAAGTTTATTCACATAGACCAGGGGTAGCAGGTAAAGAGATTACAATATTAAGGGACCAAGGATCCTCTCAGTCTATAATGCTGAAGGATGAGGAGATATGTACTCCTGAGGGACTATAGCCAGAAAAGGTACTGCTAACAGGAATTCATGGTGAGACAAAAAGAGCTCAATTATGTTAAGTGGGGTTAAAGAAGAGTGAGAGGATTTCTGGTAGGAATGCTGGACAAACTCTCAGCTCCAGGAATACAATTTGTCCTTGCAAATGATATCGCTGATTCACCAGTAGGTGTGCTGCCTACGCTATTTGAAAGCAAGTGGAGATGCCGGCCACTGAAGAATGTTTCTTCAGGAATTTTCCCTGATTGCGTGATCACAAAAGCTCAGAGACACAGATAAGGAAACTGCCATAGCTTTATCTGAGACATTTTTTGATCAGAGCAGGAGCAAATAGGCGACCATGAAAGTATCTTCAGCTCTGCTGTGCTTATTGAGTTACAGAAGAAAGCTGAGAACTTAAAGCAGTGATATCAAAAGGCAGGAACAGAGAAGGAGAGTGAATACATCCCTGGAATTTACATATGAATGAACTGAAACCAACATGGTCATTCTAAAGATGAGATGATTTGGAGATGCCCATTTTGGACTGGGGTGGACAAAATTAAAAAACACACAACACCAGGTTATAGTCCAACAGGTTTAATTGGAAGCACTAGCTTTCTGTGCACTGCTGAAGGAGCAGTACTCCAAAAGCTAGTGCTTCCAAATAAACCTATTGGACTATAACCCGGCATTGTGTGATTTTTAACTTCCAGTAGTGCCAGTGTACATACTTAAATAAGGCATGAGGGGCAATTTTTTTATGCAGACGGTGGTTCACATGTGGAATGACATCCTGAGGAAATGGTGGATGTGGTTACAATTACAATGTTTAAAAGACATTATGATAGGTGCATGAATAGGAAAGATTTGGAGGGATATTGGCCAGGAGCAGGCCGAAATGTTCAGCATGGACTGGTTGGACCGAAGGGTCTGTTTCTGTGCTGTATGAATCTATGATTGTAAATAGTTGATGATCCATCATTGATCCCTGTGACACTCCACTAATAATAGCATGCCAGTCTCAGACAGACTGATTTAATCGAACCCTCTGCTTCTTGTTTTCCAACTAATTTCTATTCCATGTTAATATGTGCTATACCGTGTGCTCTTACCTTGTATGGCAACCTTTGATGTGGCAGCTTACCAAACAACTCTTCAAAATCCAAGTGCACAACATCTACCTAACTCCCTCACCTTAGCCATCTCCATCTTTACGTGCTCATAATTATCTTTAAAGGATTTGTCACAGACCCATATTTCCCCCTTTCATACTGAGCATGAAATTCGGTCATGTCATGACCACTTCCACTGACAGAATGTTTGACCATGAGCCCATCTATTGATCCTGTCTCACAGCACATTACTGGGTCCAGGGCAGTCTGCTCCCTGCTTGGGTCTAGAACAAACCTCTGTAAGAAATTCTCCCGAAAGCATTCCACATTATCCTCGTTACCTTTGTCAATCTGATTCTCTCAATCCACAGCTCAATGTACGCCCCCTGTGATTATTGTAGTGAATCTTAATAATGTGCTTAGAAAACAGTAGTATGATTATAATAGGTAAACATGTTAATGCAAAGGAAATTATGTTTGATTCATTTATTCTCTGAGAATGTAATTAGATATGTCGATAAAGGAAACTATTATTTGAAGAATACTTGAATTTCTAAAATTCTAGTTCTACACTAAATAGACCTCATAGCTTCTACACTAAAAGTTATTACAGAAGATAAGTCACTGTAGTTTTCTGGTTATATAACAGTGTGGTTAACGGTTTGAGTAATGGAAATGAAGCAGAACTTAGGAACAAATAGGACATTTCCAAGTTGGTAATCCATGAATAAAGCACCACAAAGATCAACATTAGCTGCAGATATTTACAATCAATGTAATAAATTGGGCAAAGAGAGTAATATATTTATCTAAGTTTGTTTATAAATCAAAACTCTGTGGGAATACTGGTCATCAGGAGGACACATAATAACTCTAAGGAGATATGGAAAGATTATTTAAATGGACATCAAAATGGCAGGTGGAGTATAATGTTGAGAAATATAATTTCATTCACTCTCATTGTAAGAATCAAAGAACAGAATATATTTTTAAAATGCATGAAACTTGTAACTGCCAATATTTAGAGAGATGTGGATGCATCTGGACAAAGAACACAAGATTTTGACATTTAAGGTACAACAAGTAAAATGGAGAACAATTGACACATGGACCTTTATTATCAAGGAGTTAAAATACAAGAATATAAAGGTCTATCAATTATTGTATGGGGCTTTGGTGAGAACACAATTGGAATACTGCGTGTAATTTTGATCTCTATACTTAAGAAAGGATTGCATTGGATGCAGTAACTTAAGGTTCATTGGTTCTTAAGGTGATGGGGGTGTCATCTAGAATCATAAAATCATGGAATCATACACCCTGGAAACAGATCCTTCAGTCCAACTAGTTCATGCTGAACATAATCCCAAACTCATCTAGTCCCACCTACTTGTACTTGGCCCATATCCCTCCAAACCTTTCCTATTCTTGTACTTATCCAAATATCTTTTAAATTTGTAACTGTTTCTGCATCCACCATTTCCTCTGGTAGTTCATTCCACACACGAACCATTCGCTGTGTAAAAATGTTGTCCTCATGTCCTTATTAAATCTTTCTCCTCTCATCATAAAAATATGCCCGCCAGTTTTAAACTCCCCCATCCTTGGGAAAAGGCCCCTGCTATTCACCTTATCTATGCCTCTGATGATTTTAAAAACCTCTACAAGGTCACCTCTCAGCCTCCTCTACTCCAGCAAAAAAGCCCCAGCCTAGCTAGCCTCAAACCCCTCATTCTTGGCAACATCTTGGTAAGTCTTTTCTGATAAGTGCTGAAAATGTGTTGCTGGTTAAAGCACAGCAGGTCAGGCAGCATCCAAGGAACAGGGAATTCGACGTTTCGGGCATAAGCCCTTCATCAGGAATGAGGAGAGTGTACCAGGCAGGCTAAGATAAAAGGTAGGGAGGAGGGACTTGGGGGAGGGGCGATGGAGATGTGATAGGTGGAAGGAGGTCAAGGTGAGGGTGATAGGCCGGAGTGGGGTGGGGGCGGAGAGGTCAGGAAGAAGATTGCAGGTTAGGAGGGCGGTGCTGAGTTGAGGGAACCGACTGAGACAAGGTGGGGGGAGGGGAAATGAGGAAACTGGAGAAATCTGAGTTCATTCCTTGTGGTTGGGGGGTTCCCAGGCGGAAGATGAGGCGCTCCTCCTCCAGCCGTCATGTTGTTATGTTCTGCCGGCGAAGGAGTCCAAGGACCTGCATGTCCTCGGTGGAGTGGGAGGGAGAGTTAAAGTGTTGAGCCACGGGGTGGTTGGGTTGGTTGGTCCGGGCATCCCAGAGGTGTTCTCTGAAGCGTTCTGCAAGTAAGCGGCCCGTCTCCCCAATATAAAGGAGGCCACATCGGGTGCAGCGGATGCAATAGATGATGTGTGTGGAGGTACAGGTGAACTTGTGGCAGATATGGAAGGATCCCTTGGGGTCTTGGAGGGAAGTGAGGGAGGAGGTGTGGGCACAAGTTTTACATTTCCTGCGGTTGCAGGGGAAGGTGCCGGGAGTGGAGGTTGGGTTGGTGGGGGGTGTGGACCTGACGAGGGAGTCACGAAGGGAGTGGACCCGTAGGCTGTTTTCTACAACACTACCCAGGTCCCTACCATTAACTGTATAACTCCTGCAACTGTTTGTTTTACCTTGCATTTATCCAAATTAAACTCCATCTGTCCCTCCTCAGCCCATTGACCCAATTGATCAAGATCCCTTTGTAATCATAGATAACCTTCTTCACTGTCCACTGAACCACCAACTTTGGTGTTATCCGCAATCTTACTAATCATGCCTCCTATATTCTCACCTAAATCAGCATATAAATGACAAACAAAAGTGGACACTGTACCGATGCCTGTGGAACCCCGCCAATCACTGGGACAGGCCTCCAGTCCAAAAAACAACCCTCCACCACCGTCTCTGTCTCCCACTATCAATTCAATGTTTTATCCAATTGACAAGCTCTCCCTGAATCCCATGTGTTCTTACTTTACTAAAGTCCAAGTAAACAATGTGTTCCTCTCTGCCCCATCAACCTTTTTGGTTACTTCCTCAAAAGACACAATGATGTGTGTCAGACACAACTTTCCTCACGCAAAACCATGCTGACCACCTGTAATCAAACCTTGCCTCTCCAAATGCAGGTAAATCCTATCTTTCAGAATCACCTCCAACAACCTACCCACCAATGATGTCAGACTCACAGATCTGGGCGGCACGGTGGCACAGTGGTTAGCACTGCTGCCTCACAGTGCCTGGAGACCCGGGTTCAATTCCCGACTCAGGCGACTGACTGTGTGGAGTTTGCACGTTCTCCCCGTGTCTGCGTGGGTTTCCTCCGGGTGCTCCGGTTTCCTCCCACAGTCCAAAGATGTGCGGGTCAGGTGAATTGGCCATTCTAAATTGCCTATAGTGGTAAGTGGTAAGGGATAATGTAGGGGTATGGGTGGGTTGCGCTTCGGCGGGTTGGTGTGGACTTGTTGGGCCGAAGGGCCTGTTTCCACACTGTAAGTAATCTAATCTAATCTATAGTTCCCAGGCTTCTCCTTACAGCCTTTCTTAAATAAAGGCACAACACTAGCCACCCTCCAGTCCTCTGGCATCTCACCCATGGTTATTGATTATACAAATATTTCTGCTAGGGGCCCGGTAATTTCTTCCCTAACTTCCCATAATGACCTTGGATACACTTGTTCAGATCCAGGAGACGTATCTGCCTTGACATTTTCTCGGACCTTCAACACTATCTCTTTTGTTATGTGAATTGTTTTCAAAGTATCAATATTTCATATCCCCAGATTCTCCCGCCTCCATTTCTTTCCCACAGCAGAGATCGAATATATTGGGTCTATATTTACTGGAGTTTAAATAAATGAGAGGTGATTGTATTGAAACATTCAAGGCTATCAGGAGGTTTGACAGAACAAATACTGAGAGGTTCTTCCAAGTCTCTGGTTGGGAAATCTAGAAAAATTGGCCACAGTTTCACAATAAAGGGCTGATCATTTAGGACTGAGATGAGGAGATATTTCATCACTCAGAGCATTGTGAATCATTGGAAATCTCAACACTTGAGGGCTGTGGATGTGCCATTATTGAATACATTTTATGTTGAAACAAACAGATTTTTAGTTGGCCAGTGAATTAAAGGATTAAGGAGACAAACAGGAGAGTATACTTGAAGCCCAAGAATTGTCATGATCCTATTTCATACTGGAGTTGGCTCAGTGGACTGCACATTCTTCTCCTGCTCTTATTTATCGTCTTTTTAATGTTCTTGTGAAACACCTTAGAATATCTAACTGCATTAAGGAAGCTATATAATGGAAATTGTTGTTGCTGTTAAAATGCATTTAATCATCTCCATCAAGCCTTGGATGAATAATCACTTGTTACAGCTCAATGTCGGTAAATTCATATACCCATCCACCAGCTTCATTGCCTCCTCAGCCATTGGATAGACTGATTTCTAACCTTACCATTCTGTTCAGACCTAAGTTACCCTTTCAACAGTAATTTAGAACAATACTGAAATTGCTGCTGTCTAACATTAAACTCTTTCTCACTTCTCCTCATACCAAACCCACATTCACACTTTTGTCCTCTACAGGGAAGGCTACTTTCTTAAGTCATTCAATCTCTCTGCTTTCGCTCTGCACAAACCTGCATTCCCCTCTGTACAGGGTCACACATCCTCCACCCTCACCCTACTCCATTTACATTTCAAACAACTTTAAAGTCCTGATATTGAAATCACTGTGTGTCCTCACTCAATACTGCGAGACAAACAAATCTCTCAAACCATATTTCTTGTTTATCCATCACCCACCCACTCTCCCTGACATCATCCCACTTAGTTGTAACATTTTCAACAATTATGCATAATCCACTGTGGCAAATATCCAACTTTACCATTCCTCACGACAGAATTAATCTTCCTGTTCCTACACTAGGTATATTGAATGTGATGGGCATAATTTAAATCAGACAACACTTAAAATTCCGTCCACCTGATAATGAGAAGCTGTTGATAGAGATTCAGTGAACTATTAAAGAAAACACAGCAGATGCTGGAAATCTGAAATAAATACGGAAAATGGCGGATGTATTCAATCAGACATTATTTACAGAGATAATCTTCAGGGAGGAGAAAGTGAGGACTGCAGATGCTGGAGATCAGAGTCGAGAGAGTGGTGCTGGAAAACGACTGCAGGTCAGGCAGCATCCGAGAAGCAGGAGAATCGACGTTTCGGGAATAAGCCCTTCATCAGGAATGAAGGAAGGGGATAATCTTCAGCAGATCTCAAATTTCCTCAGTTCTCATTGTCATTTATGGATGACAGTTCTAATTCTCTCCCATCCTTTACATGTTGAAGTGTTTCGTATCGTCTCTCCTGAACACTCTGACTACTAATTCTCAGATGATGCCCCTGATCCAGAATCTCCAACCAGTGGAAGTAATTTATATTTATCCACACTGTCTTTTCTATTAATGCCTTGAAGACTTTGATCAGATAACCACCTAACATTCTAAAGTCTAGAGAAAACAGGCCTAATTTGTATCATTTCTCTTCATAACTTAACCCTTAAAGTTCAGGAATCGTCCTTGCAAACCTAAATTGTACTGCATCCAGGGGCAATCTATCCTTCCAAAGGGGTGGTGTCAGATCTGGCCTCACTAAGTGGGATCTCGCAGTCATAGAGTCATAGAGATGTACAGCAAGAAAACACACCCTCTGGTCCAACTCATCCATGCCAACCAGATCTGCTAAATTAACCTAGTCCCATTTGCCAGCATCCGTCCCATATCCCTCTAAACCCTTCCCATTCATATACCCATCCACATGCCTTTTAAATGCTGCACTTGTACCAACCTCCACCACTTCCTCTGGCAGTTCATTCCATACATGTGAAAAAGATGCCCCTTAGGTTCCTTTTAAAGCTTACCCCTCTCACCTTAAATCTATGCCCTCTAGTTCTGGACTCCCCCACCACAAGGAAAAGACTTTGTCTATTTATCCTATCCATGCCCCTCATGACTTTATAAACCTCTATAAGGTCACCCCTCAGCCTCCAACACTCCAAGGAAAACACCCCAGCCTATTCAGCCTCTCCCTATAGCTCAAATACTCCAATCCTTGCAACATCCTTGTAAATCCTTTTCTGAACCCTTTCAAGTTTCACAAATAACTTCTGCACCTTTGTATTCCAATTCTCTAGCTATAAAAGCCAGCATTCTATTAACTTTCCTGATTTGTTTTGCACTAGTTTGTGATATTTTAAAGATTTATGGACCTGAACCCTCAAGTCTCTTTGGACATCCATAATATTTAGCTTCATGCCATCTAGAAAGTCCCCTGATCTTTTCCAGTCTAAAATAGATAATATCACATTTGCTTACATTGAACGCCATCTACCACAGTTTTACCCATTCCGTCAGCCTATCAGTATCCATTTGCAATTTTAGGGAGTTAAAAGACAGATTTATTCAAATCAAGTAGGCTTCAAAACACTTCAAGGACAGCAAAAATAAATCAATAAGACTTAAAAGCCAACAAAGTATCGTTGTAGATATTTGTAGACAGCACTTTAACATGATTTTATGGAGTTTCTGTCTGACCTCACCAGTGAAAGAATGGACAGAGAGACATCACGTAAATATAGTCGACATCCCACTTCAAAAATGAACCGCTGTGTTGTTGAAACTCCGATGAATTAGCCACACTCAAAAATGTATTTTACTAGGGAGAGCAGTGCCCTCTATTGTTGCCTGAAAAATCATCAGGTTATTGCCTTCTATTTTCTAGCTGTTTTAAGTGGAGTTACATAAAACTGTAATGCTGGCATCTGCAGGTTAGTAGAACTAAATCATAGTATGGTAATTTTCACTTCTGAGGCAATGTTTAAGAAATATATGTAAATAAAGGATTAGAATAAAATCTATTCACCTTTGAAAGCTATCCTTGTGTGCTAAGTCAAGTTATGGAAACCCGGTGGATGTATAATTTACTGAATCTAGCTCCTGCAGCAAGATACTCTGGGACTTTCATCTTCCTACGGGTTTGGAGCCATGTTGACTGTCAAGGTGTTTCAATGCAAGGTGCCCAATATCACAGTGTCATATTGAAATGGTGTAGTGTAATGAATGGTGGGTACTATTAAATCAAAGTCAAATGTTTCAAATCCCAATGAGACTGCTATTCAAGACAAAGGTGTACAGAGCAATGCATTACATGCTGGAGATAAGTTTATATTAGTTATGTGATTGTTTTTGACTGATGCAGACCGTTAGACCAAAGGGCCATTTTCTGAGCTGTAGATCCTAATGACTCTAAGCGCTACAAATAACAACAGGTTACATTCCAAATGTACATGCTGTCACCAGATCAGCATGAGTTATTAAACTTCCAAAGTGTGCCAGTGAAGTTTGAAATGTTAGTCTTGTAAACTTTGGTTTACTTGTTTTAAATTGACACGTGCCTATGTGGATCTGACTAAATGCATGTATATGTAATTGGGATAAGATTTTAACTTTGCAAAGGGAGGTGTTATGTCACAGTCTTTATGGAAATCAAGCCTTAAAAGGCATCTAATAACATCAAGCCATTACAGAAGGTGACTTAATTGTATAAAGATCCGATAATGTATCTTAACTCAGATCACTCGAAGTAGAACATGCTACTAGAAGTATGGTCCTGGGTTGTATGCTAATGGTTTCATGTTAGCCCAGACTCTGATGTGCCTGTGAATGTAGTATTTGTACATAATAGAGTTGTAGAGATGTACAGGATGGAAACAGACCCTTCGATCCAACCTGTCCGTGCCGACCAGATATCCCAACCCAAATAGTTTGTTGTAATAAGCGTCTGTGTATTTTTTTCAATGTCAATATATCCATGCCTAGTTTCAGGATATAAGAAGTACTGCAACATCAGGCAATATACCTGGCTGGAACCAAACTCTCAAATTTGAGGGAAAGCAAAAGGTTTGTTTAATTAAAAGTCATTTATTTGCCTCCATTCAACAACATGTATCATGGGTTATTGAGTTGACATTAAAACATATAACAACACACTATTTGGAAAATATTAAATGACTAGATTACGTTCTTTATGTTTTTGCCAGGTTCACACATACAATTGGGAGATGTTTTCTCACTTCCTTGGCAGAAGCCTAACAGGGCAGATCAAGCAGACTTTAAAAACTCCATCTGACTGTCAGTCCATTGTTTGTAATTGATGTGAATGCACACATTAGGGCAGACACAGTTTACGAGAACATTTCCAGGAATGACAAAACTTCAGTGATGAGGCTTCTCTGAAGAAGCTGGGAGTTCCCCTTGGAGAGGAAAAGGCAAAGCAGAAATTTGACAGAGATTTTCAAAATCATGAGTGGGCTGGATAGAGTAGATTGGGAGAAGCTGTTCCCAGCGAGTTTTGAGAAAATTTATAACTCAGGTTGAGGTTCTGGATGTAGGTTTGCTCGCTGAAATTGAAAGTTCATTTCCTGAGGTTTCATCACCTGACTAGGTAACATCTTCAGTGGGCCTCAGGTGAAGCACTGCTGATAATTCCTACTTTCTATTTATATGTTTGGGTTTCTTTGGTTGGTGATGTCATTTCCTGTGGTGGTGTCATTTCCTGTGGTGAAGTCACTTTCTGTTCTTTTTCTCATGGGGTGATAGATGGGATCTAACTCGACGTGTTTGTTGATAGAGTTCCGTTTAGAATGTCATGCTTCTAGGAATTCTCATGCATGTCTTTGTTTGTCTTGTTCTAGGATGGATGTGTTGTCCCAGTCGAAGTGGTGTCCTTCCTCATCTGTATGTGAGGATACTAGTGAGAGAGGGTCATGTCTTTTTGTGGCTAGTTGGTGTTCATGTATTCTGGTGGCTAGTTTTCTGCCTGTTTGTCCAATGTAGTGTTTATAACAGTTCTTGCAAGGTATTTTCTAAATGACATTAGTTTTGTTTGTTGTCTGTATAGGGCCTTTCAAATTCATTAGCTGCTGTTTTAGTCTGTTGGTGGGTTTGTGGGCTACCATGATGCCAAGGGGTCTGAGTAGTCTGGCAGTCATTTCTGAGATGTCTTTGATGTAGGGGAGAGTGGCTAGGGTTTCTGGACATGTTTTGTCTGCTTGTTTGGGTTTGTTGCTGAGAAATCAGCAGACTGCGTTCATTGGGTACCCATTCTTTTTGAATAACAGTATAGGTGATTTTCCTCTGCTCTGCGTAGTTCCTCTTTGCTGCAGTGTGTGTTGGCTCATTGAGATAATGTTCTAATGCAACTTCGTTTGTGGATGTTGGTATGATTGCTTCTGTAGTTCAATATTGGTCCGTGTGTGTTGGTTTTCCTGTTGAAGCTGGTTTGAAGTTCCCCATTGGCTGTTTGCTCTACTGTGACATCTAGGAATGGCAGTTTGTTGTTGTTTTTCTCCTCTTCAGTGAATTTTACACCAGTAAGTGTAAGGACTGTATCATCAAGCAAGCGAACCTATGCCTTACCACACACTTCACCTTCAACAACAAAACCTACAGATAAACCAATGGAACACCCATGGGATCTCCGATATCAGGGTTCTTAGCAGAGACAGTAATGCAGAGACTTGAACAAACAGCTCTGGGTCAACACATCCATCCTAGGTCAAGACAAACAAAGATATGCATGAGAATTCCTAGAAGTCTATCAACAAATGCATCGAGTTAGACCCCATCTACCACCCCCTGAGAAAAAGAACAGGAAGTGACTTCATCACAGGAAATGACATCACCATAGTAAATGACATCACCAACCCAAAGAAACCCAAACATATAAATAGAAAGCCGGAATTATCAGCAGTGTTTCACCTGAGGCCCACTGAAGGTGGTACCTAGTAGGGTGACGAAATGTCTGGAAACAAACCTTCCAGCTCAGTGAGCAACCCTACATCCACAAGCTGTTCCTACTCATAAAGGGAACAAGAACAAGAACAAGAGGGAACAGATTTAAAATGGTGTGCAAATGAAGCAGGGTAATGTGAGAAAATATTGATAGACAATGAGTAGTTAGGGCATGGAATGAAGTGCCTGGAAATGTGGTGGAGACAGTCTACTTGAGGCATTCACGAGGGCATTGTTTGAATGGATATAGTGAACAAGGATATGGAAAAAAGACAGGAGATTGGCCCTAAATAATGATACTCACTTGAAGGGCCAGCAGGCTGAATGGCCTCATTTTACACCATAACAATTCTGCTGTTCTGTGAATTAGATAAGCATCAACATTGTGGGTAGACAAACCCTTCCTCAGAACACTCTTCCAGAACAATCCACATTTACTTTGTTTAAAAAAATCCACACCATTGATGCTATTGAAAATGTGATTTTCGAAACAAAAGAAAAGCAAAATTGCTCAGACTAAATCCTGAATTAATAATCTTATCGTTCCTTGTCAGTTTTTATGTCCCTCATATTCTCCTAACTATGTGGACCACTTTGCCATGAGTATTGTGTCACTTTCTGTTCCTGAAATAACTCAACACTCTCCACATGAAAGCTTTGACTTTGAATATCAGTGAAACACTAGCCATCAAAGAAAGCTCACTGTCTCAACCTAATCCAGTCTTTATGTGATATCCATACCTGGTCAATTTCAACATGTCAATCTCCTCCTGCCCCAGATCAACAGAATAAAGCTTGGAGGACCTGAGCCTCCTGATTAGGTAATGCTGGCCCAGTGAACCTCAATGATAATGATATTAAATAACTTATTTAAATTTAAGATTACTCATTGTGTAAGTATTTTAAATATTACCTAAACAGAGCTCTAAACTTGGAATAATTAAATGGTGGATGATGTAGAATGCTATTGTTATATGAATTTGATAAAATAAGCCCAACTTTTTTATTGTTGCACATCATTTCATTTAATAATTTTTGAAAGTGTGTAATTTTATTTCCATTTGAAGACCAGTACAGAAATAAATGAGTATGAACTTAGATTGATTTACATCATAATTATATATATTTCAAATGACTTATGTACAAATCCTTACTGATGTAAATGGTGACTCAGTGGTGTAGTAATTGTCAAAGGATCACAGATAAATGAGCTGTCATGTCAGTTAATGTGGTACTCAGCCCCCACAACCTCCCCCAAACCTTGTATGACACCAGAGACAATTCACAGAGAACGACCTGTGATACTCACTGGCATAGAATTGGAGACAGCACTTTCCAACATGCCTTTGGCAGCAGAGACTGTGTCCTGTAAGTGTGATCCATGTCAAATCCACATGGTTTAATTAGGACAAAATTATATGTACTATGAATAAGCTGTGATTTTACTTCACAGGGGGCTTATTACCCTCTCTACACTCCCCTGATGTCACAGAGTATGCATTGCGAATGGGTAATATCACAGGATCTGAGAGAGTCAATGTTAAAATATCTGCATGAAAAATACTCACTCAACCACGTTTCAGTTCACTGTGAGCTAGTTGTGTGCTAATTGCCTTGAAATATCCTAAACATTAAACTGGGGAATCCTGCACCTGGTTGCAGGGCTGTGATTAAACAGTGTCCATTGACTGCAGGATCAACATCAACGTTGCAATGCCTGTTCTTTCAAATTATTTCAACATTCAGCCAATACTGCCTTCCCCATTTAGTGGGTGAACGTCTAACTAACAGACCAATATTTCATGTACTTACACCATTTAAAGTTAGTCTGTAATGTTCAAGTCTAAATTGGACTTTTTCTAGAAGTAGTGCATTATATCTGGAACATTCAACATTTTGCAACAGAGGCACACCCTAGCCCCCAAATTTGTGTTTTAAAAAATTTTACAGGTCCACTGTAATGCAACACAACTATACTTTCAATATAAAGATTAGTTACTTTGCACCTAATATACATAATTGTCTCTTGTGGGACATCACATTCAACTTAAGACTAAGTTCATGTTATAAGTAACGGAGGATAATCACTGGGCCATGTGCTAAGTCTCTTTTAATTCAAGGTTATGAATGACTAATGACTTGGTTGCTGTTTGAGAATGAAACGTTCAGTGCCAGACTGGATCCTTGGTGGAGCTTTGGTTTCCCAGATGCAGTTTGCTGAGGATGCTGTGCAGCATTGCTGTCACGGACAAACATTTGCTTCCAGGGGAGGATCTTTACTTTCTTTAAATCATGTAAGGGAACATGGTGGTATATCTTAGAAATTAATCTTCTCCTTCTGGCACTGTATTAGGGTAGGTCACCTCTCCATTCTGACTGATACTCTCTTGGATCACAACAATATTTAATCAGATTCAATTATGGCGTGTAAAGCTGACTGCGCTGTTTTGCTCCTGTTGAATGTGCCTGCATCAGGAGTCCATTAGTAAACTTTGTGGACTGTAGTGCCAATGATAAACAGGTTTTGAAGAGTTGTCTGTGGTTGGAAAAGAAGTGAATAATCTCTCCAAATCAGTGGAATCTTCTACTATCTCAAGTTGAAGTAATGGTTCAAAAGTTCAATAAATGATTTTCTGAGAGCCGTGACACTTGCTGTGCTCCTTTGACCGTGGTGATTGGTTTCTGAGCTGGTTGAGATTGTTCAATAAACTGCAGAATCTTGAGAGCATGTGTTTCTTTTGAGAAGTGTTGGTTTCTGATGATGACTAGCTCCTTATAGTATCAGACTCTGTATCTTTGGACCTGCTCCCAATGTTTTTAGGCGATGTTCTATCTTCACTCTGTCAAATGGTTCTAACTTCATTCTGTTCAAACAGTGAGGTTTTTTTTTCAGATAACATTCACTCCAACATCAGGTTTGAAATTAGTTGGATGGCCATGATTACAATATATCAGGTCTAGCTGGGTCATCTATTGTCCCAGAGACAGGTTACTTGTATCTGCTAAAGGTGATGGATTACCACCACATAATGAAATGTGATCTAATGGAGGGAAGCCTAAATATTTTGGGCTTTCTTCCAAAGATGCTTGCTCGAAGGTTTGTGTACATTAGCATTATTAATTCTATGGTTCAATGGTAATTTTTAACTTTTTGCATATTCCACGGATATGTTTCACTATTTAACAAAACTTACATTAACATGAAAAGACAGGACGTTGTTTTTGTTTCTATGGTCCTTTTAACTTCACATCTTAACTTTTAGCAGCAACAAATTCTAAGACATAAAAAAACCAAACGAACTGCAGATACTGGAAATCAGAAATGAATGCAGAAATTGCTGGAAAAGCTCAGCAGGTCTGGCACCATCTGTGGAGAGAAATCAGAGTTAACATTTTGGGTCCAGTGACTCTTTCCCCATTTTAAAGGCATTTTGAGTTGGTCTCTCATGTGACTTATTGGTGTTTGTTCTGTTTTGATCCTCTTGATCTAGGATAGCACTCTGTTCCCATCATGTTCTTGTGCTGTTTTTTGAATTTTAGTTTCTCCCACTATCTGGAATATTCTAATATGAGATCCTCTTGTATTTGTAGCTTACTGTAAGAGCTCTATCAGAAATTTCAATGACAACTCTGACTTAAATTCTAATTGTAAATTACCACAATCACAAAACTCTGACAATGTGTTTGGTTCATTAACAAAGGTATCAAAAAGTTCCCCAGGAAGCTGGATACTTCTGGTAATTTTGTTCATTTTATTACATGGTTAGTACTTGATGTAAAATAACTAACAAATACTCTTGCAACGTTTTGGAGAAGATTTGTAGCTCAGGTTTTGGATCAGGTTGTAAGTTTGCTCACTGAGCTGGTAGACTTGTTCTCAGAGATTTTGTCACCATGCTCGGTCACATCATCAGTGAGCCTCCGATGAAGCGCTGGTGCTCTGTCCCACTTGCTGTTTATGTGTCTTGGTTTGTTGTGGTGGGTGACATCACCTTTTCTGAGAGGTTGGTAAATGGGGTCCAAATCAATTTGTTTATTGTTGGAGTTCCAGTTTGAATGCTGGGTCTCTGGGAATTCCCGCGTGTGTCTTTGTTTAGCCTGACCCAGGATGGATGCATTGTCTCAGTCAAACTGGTGTTACTCATTGTCTGTGTGTAAGGATACTAGTGATAGTTGGTCATGTCTTTTGGTGGTTAGCTGGTGCTCATGTATCCTGGTGGCTAGGTTCCTGTACGCCTGTCCAATGCAAAGTTTCTGGTTCATCTGTCCGCTCTGTGGATGACACGTTTGTTATCAAAAAACACAGCAAATGAGAAGAAGCCCACTAATACATAAACAATATCGTTACCGGTATAACGTTCACCAAAGAGGAAGAGAACAACAACAGACTCCCCTTCCCAGGTGTCACAGTAGAACATAAAGCCAATGGAGAGCTATAGACCAGCATTCACAGTAGAGCCACACACACTGACCAGATATTCAACTACAGGAGCAATCATCCCAACACTCACAAAAGTAGCTGCATCAGAACATTATTAAAACAAGCCACTACACACTGCAGCACTGCAGAAGCTGAGGAAAAACATCTTTACAACATATGCAAGAACAACAGGTACCTGATAAGTACAGTCTGCTAATTCCTAAACAACAGACCTAAACAAGAAGGCACAACATGCCCAGAAAGTCTAGCCACCATACCATACATTAAAGACATCTGGGAGATGATGACCAGACTACTCCAGCTCCTAGACATCATGTACCCCACAAACCTACCACCACACTGAAACAGCTCCTGATGAATCTAAAAGAACCCTGTATCAACAACCAGCAGTACGCACATCATGTACAAAATACCTTGCAAGGACTGCAACAAACAGTATATTGCCCGATGGTGAGGAAACTAGCCACCAGGATACAGGCATGACCAACTACCACTAGTATCCATACTCACAGGCGAAGAGGGACACCAATTTGACTGGGACAATACATCCATCTTGGGACAGGCTAAATAAATGCACACACAGGAATTCCTAAAATCCTGGCGTTCAAACTGGAACTCCATTAACAAACAAATCGATTTGGACCCCAACTACCAACCTCTCAGGAAAAGAACCAGAAGTGATATCACCCACCACAACAGACCAAGACAGATATCTGACTTTTCTCCTGGATTTTGTCATTTCAAAACATGATCTGCATCTAGACCTGCATCAAAAAATAAACTGACACTTTCTTCTCGAGGTTTTCTTGAAACGATTTCTTGAATCCTGAAAATTCCATTTCACTGAATTGTCTCCTCCGTGTCATTCAATTCAACTCCCTGGCTGAAGGACTTGTGATTTTATACCAAGTCTCTCCATTCTCATTGTTTTTACCTGATGTGGTTTCTCTTAATTAAATAATTTACCTAAAAGTTGTTTTCTGGTCTTTTTCATAGTATAATTGATTTTACTGTTCAGTCGTTTTAACTACATTAAACTTCAGCAAGCCTTCTAACATTTTTTATTAATTTTTAAATCAATGGATAATGAAGCTGAATTGCTAATAAAGCTTTATAACATATTTTCACATATCTTTTTATATTACTTTTCAGAAATTTTCCTTAAATTCTCATAATGTAAGTTGAAAAAGTTCTAAATCTTCCAGAATTATCCCCCCTATTTTTGCTGTAAAATTTGTTTGCAAGGATTTGAAGATGATTGAAATGCTTTAAAATGAATAAAATAATTTTATCTTTGGCACAAAACATATTTCTTTTAATCTGCTTTCACCCTCTTAACATTGTTCCCTTTCCTGGCTTCTGTTGAAAATTTGATGTGTACTGATAATACTTCTTTAAAAAAATGTTCCAGTTGAACACTGAAAATTGATCTACTCTTCAAAATTCGGATACAGAACAGTATAGCACAGGAACAGGCCCTTTGGCCTGTGATGTTGTGCTGAACTTGATGCCAAATTTAACTAATCCCTTCTACCTGCATTTGGTCCATATCTCTCCATTCCTTGCATATTCATGTGTTTATCTAAAAGTCTCTTAAACACCCCCATTGTATCTGCCTCCACCACTATCCCTGGCAGTGCATTCTGCATGCCTACTCCTCTCTGTTCAAAAAACTTGCCTCTAACATCTCCTTTGAACTTTTCCCCTCTCACCTTAAATGCATGCCCCCTAGTATTAGACATTTCAACTCTAGGAAAAAGATTCTGACTGTCAACTTATGTTTTAAAAAAAAACTCTTCAAAAGCTTTTTATAAGTTCCAGTAATATAATTCAATTCCGCTTTCAGAACATAGAACAATACAGCGCAGAACAGGCCCTTCAGCCCTTGATGTTGCTCTGACCTGTGAACTATTCAGCTCATCCCCCAACATCATCCGTGTGCTTATCCAAGGATTGTTTCAATCTCCCTAATATGGCTGAGTTAACTACATTAGCAGGTAGGGCATTCCATGCCCTTACCACTCTCTGAGTAAAGAACCTGCCTCTGACATCTGTCTTAAATCTATCACCTCTCAATTTGTAGTTACGTCCCCTCATACAAACTGATGTCATCATCCTAGGAAAAAGACTTTCACTGTCTACCCAATGTAATCCTCTGATCATCTTGTATGTCTCTATCAAGTCCCCCCTTAGTCTTCTTCTTTCCAATGAGAACAGACCCAAGTCTCTCAGCCTTTCCTCATAAGACCTTCCCTCCAGAAGTAAATCTCCTCTGCACCTTTTCCAATGCTTCCTCATCCTTCCCGAAATATGGCGACCAGAACTGTACACAATATTCCAAGTGTGGCTGCACTAGCGTTTTGTATAGTTGCAGCATAATATTGCGGCTCCGGAACTCAATCCCTCTACCAATGAAACCTAACACACTGTATGCGTTTTTAACAGCACTGTCAACCTGGGTGGCAACTTTCAGGGATTAGATTAGATTAGACTTACAGTATGAAAACAGGCCCTTCGGCCCAACAAGTCCACACCGACCCGCCGAAGCGAAACCCACCCATACCCCTACATTTACCCCTTACCTAACACTACGGGCAATTTAGCATGGCCAATTCACCTGACCCGCACATCTTTGGACTGTGGGAGGAAACCGGAGCACCCGGAGGAAACCCACGCAGACACGGGGAGAATGTGCAAACTCCACACAGTCAGTCGCCTGAGTCGGGAATCTATGTACATGGACTCCAAGATCCCTCTGCACATCCACACTACCAAGAAACTTTCCATTGACCCAGTACTCTGCCTTCCTGTTATTCTTCCCAAAGTGCGTCACCTCACATTTAGCTGCCTTGAACTCCATAGTTAGTAGAGAAAATTTTAACTTTCGGAAGATAAAATTGGCTGTACATTATTTTTTAATTCATTTGTGAGATGTGGGTGTCACTGGCTGGGCACAGTATTGATTGCCTTTCTCTAGTTGCCCCTTGAGAAGGTGGGAGTGAGCTGCCTTTTTGAACCGCTGCAATCCATGTGCTGTAGGTTGACCCACAATGCCCTTAAGGAGGGAATTCCAGGATTTTGACCGAGCGACAGTGAAAGAACGGCCGTATATTTCCAAGTCAGGATGGGGAGTGACTAGGAGAGTGATCTGATTGAAGTCCTCAAGATATTAACAGGAAATGACAGGGTTGAACAAAGAACCGGGGGACACAGTTAGAGCCAGACTGTTCACGAGAGATGGTAAGAAGCACTTCTACATGCAAAGGGTGGTAGATGTTTGGAACTCTCTTCCACAAATGCCATTTGGTTCTAGATCAGTTGTTAATTTTAAATTTGAGCTGAGATATTAAGGTATATGGGCCAAAGGCAGGTATGTGGAGTTAAGTTGTAGATCAGTCATGATCCAATTGAATGGTGGAATAGGCTCAAGGGGCTGAATGGCCTCCTCCTGTTCCCATGTTCCCTTGCAGCGTAAGTCAGCATCTGCTGCAGCCACTGTGGTACCACTGCATGGATGCACTCGGGCAGAAAGAGAGCAGAGAACACATGGAGGCAATAAGAGAAACTAGAACTGTCCTTACTTGACATCTTTTTGAAAATTACATCATTTGTTTTGTGAATTTGGTTTGGAATGTTAGAATTGACTGCACGCAGTTGTTGGGTAAGAAAGCCTACACTTTTAATTTGAACAGATCTCATTTGGTTTGTACAGTTGGTTCTGCTCTAACATGTGTTTCTTCGATGTGAATTGGCTTTAGCACAATTGAAGAATTTAGAAAATTATTTGTAGAACATGAACGTTTCTTACCTGTATTGGTTATAATGTGATCCCAATCCCATTGGTGTAAATGGTGCTGCTATTATGCAATTTTCTTATAACGCAGGAATGGAACTATCGTGTTATATCAGAACTGACTCTACTTGAACTGAAATCTACTACTCAAATTCTCTAAAACAAGAGTGTGCATCTACTGCAGATACTATTTTGATTACCAAACAGAACTAATGAACACAAACACAGTCATGACTAATTTACAATGATGTTAAATTTAGCAGTGAGGTGTTGACCATCAGACCACTGCATGTGTGTTAAATTCATTGACTATTTTGGCTTTGCAAGAATTTAAAGAGATTGGATGCCTGAGGGAAGAAAGGGAACTCTCTTTCTCATTGGCCATGCTACACCAGCACTGTTAAAAGTGAATACTCTAAACAATCCTCCATCGTTGAGCAAAATAAATTCACAAAAAATTTTAAAGTATTTGGTTCTGTCCTGTGCCCCATGTGCATGGACAGGAGAATTTCAGCAGGATTTCCCAGCAATTAATGAGCTATTCTAAATTCCTATAATTTGGAAATATATCAACTAGTTTGTTTGTAAGCAGTTAATAATCTGTTTTGTCTTTTAAAAGGGTGTCAGGAAATATCCTTCACATCCTGCCATTCATCTTGCATTCAATTGAATCACCAAGAGTAATTTTCAATATTCTGGAGTGCAAAATTGACATTGCAGAGAAGGTATCCATTCTACAGCACCTCATCTGGAATAAAAATAGAACCACAGAACCATGGAAATGATATAACACAGGAGGGGCCATTTAGCCCACCTTGTCCATATCAACCCAGAGTCACCCGTCTTCCTGCATACGGCCCATAGCCCTGCAGCTTACAGCATTTAAGATACAAATCTAAATACTTTTTGAAAGAGTTTAGGGTCTACTTTGAAATCTTCTGATTTCAAATAAACCTGTTGATCTATAACCTGGTGTTGTGTGACTTCTGACCTTGTCCACCCCAGTCCAACATCAGCACCTGCACAGCATTTATTAAAGTGGAAGAGGAATATAAACAGTATTTTGCAAAAATATTATTCAAATTGGAACTATAAGACATAGGATCAGAGATAGGCCCTTCAGACTAATGGATCTGAAACACCATTCAATGAGTTCTTGGCTGAGCTGATGATTCTCAGCATCACTTCCTACCTTTTCCCAAAACCCTCGATTCCTAGACCAATTTCTGAAAAACTGGTCTCTACAGTCCCAACCTCATTCCACTCTTAAAGTGACTCTGATCCAAAATCTGAAGCAAGCTATTGTTGTAATTGCTAGCATTATTTTTTTAAAATTGATAATTCCATATATAATCCATTAATTCCTTTCTCAAAATCATCAACTATATCTAATGCACATGAATTCCAAAATATTCACATCCATTCTGAACTAATGAATAAGTAACAAACACTCTTACTACACAAGTGAATATTTCAGTATTTGGTCATTAAAACATTGACATAGATGAAAGTGTTCATTAATTGTAATTGGCCATGTGATAATACATTAATTTTAAACTCTTTGGTAATTGTTTAATCCATATTGCTACCATACATCATATTTAATCTGTGGATCAATGTCATCTGTTCTTCAATGGACCATTCATGAGTCGATCATTTAATGGTTTAAAGTCATATCATTCGGTATAATCAGAGAATTTTTATCGTTATTTCGTGAGTAATCACAGGCACAAGCTGCATGGTACCTCAGATCCATCAAACTAGATTTCTGTTTGCACTATATTGCATTGAATTGAATTGAACTGAATTGCATTGAATTGAATTTATTGTCACGAGTACCGAGACACAGTGAAAAGCTGTGTCTTGCGAGCAATACAGGCAGTTCACAGAGTTAACTAGCATAAATAAGTAAATAGTATGTAAACAATGGCAAAAACAAAAACACAGATACAGGCGAATGTTAAGAGTTTGAGAGTCCATTCAGTATTCTAACAACAGGAGGGTAGAAACTGTTTTGAAACCGGCTGGTGCGTGTGCTCAGGCTTCTGTACCTTCTCCCCGATAGTAGAGGTTGTAGAAAAACATTGCCAGGGTGGGATGGATCTTTGAGAATGCTGGCGGCCTTTCCCTGACAGTGGGCCTGGTGGATGGATCCTATAGATGGGAGGTTGGCCTTTGTGATTGTCCGGGCCGAGTTCACCACTCTCTGTAACCGTCTCCAATCTAGAATGGTACAGTTACCATACCAGGTAGTGATACATCCTGACAGAATGCTCTTGATGGCACACCTATAAAAGTTGGCAAGGGTATTCGCTGTCATGCCAAATTTCCTCAGCTCCCTGAAGGAGAAGAGATGGTGTTGAGCCTTTGTAACCACTATAAGTTTCTTTTGTTTAAACATTATAATCCACAATTAATAAATCACACAAGTTAGTCACAATAATATGAAAAAAGGTATAATTACCAGTAATAGAAGTGAAGAGATGACTTCACAGCTAGTATAATTTGTCATATTGAAAACTCTTGCAATGTTATTTACAAAAGTTAATCTTGTAACATTATTCCAGTTATTTGGCTCTCATGATGAACTGACTCCTTTAACATAGAACAGGTTTTGAGTAATGGTCTCTTGGTTTCCTGAGGTAATGATTGTAACGGGGTCAGCCAGGTGGACATCAGAATATAGGTTCCCTAATTGGGGATGTAACCCTGGTTCAATCAGGGAGCCCTGGCTGACAGATATAAACAGGAGCGTCAGGGGATCTGTTCACTCTGAGAGCTGGCTCTGAGGGAGCTGGGTCAGTGTCAAAGGACTCTCCCCATGTAAATAAAGGGGGACTTGGTGACAGGATACCGGCCTCTGTGGAATTATTTCACCTAATCTCCATATTACCAAATTGGAAAGGATGTTAAATATTTTCAAGACACCAAAACAGAGAAGTTATGGCAGAGTTCCTCAAAATGCTGCATTGGAATCTCTGAGTACCGAGAGCTGTGTGGCCCCTTTAAATCATTTGAGTTTTTTCTCAAATAGTAAGGTAAAGGTAAATCTGGCCATCATTCCAGAGAGAGACAGAGAGAGACAGAGAGAGAGACAGACAGACAGACAGACAGAGACAGAGAGAGAGACAGAGAGAGAGAGAGACAGAGACAGAGACAAAGAGAGACAGAGAGAGGACTGTTGGTAATTTAATTTGCCAGTCATCACACCACAGGCAAGGGCCCACACTGAGAAGCTGGAATCTTCATGGTAATCTCATGTGACCTACAGGCAACAAAATGGAGAATGAGTTGGGAGGTCGAGGAAGCAGATTGAGCATGTTGGGAACCTATTCACAGAGCTGGTAATAAGAGAGCAGCAGAGCATGTGACAGTGATTCCCCTTGGCTACTGGACCGTGGATGATAATTTGACATCACCACATGTGTCATCTCTATCGTCTCCTGCTAGAGCAAGGAACCTGTCCACACTGGGGGTAAGCAGATGGGTGTCACACCCTCCCTCACCCATCTTTCTCCACCATATTGGGGGCTGTTTTGTTCTGGAATGAGACAAAGAGGGGAATTAAATGACATGACAGTGATTGGCACAGCTCTGGGTGTTGGTGCAGGAGTGAGGAAGGTAGTTAGCTTCCCCAAATGAGTAAGCAGACAGCAGAGAGGCTAAGCAGGGTTAGTAAGTCTGAGATTGTTGGGGTGGCTGAGAATGAGTAAGAGAAGATTTTGAACAATGGTGCGAAAGGTAGACCAGGAACCCTGGTAGGAGCTAGTTGCGCTTATCCATTTACCCTGATAGATCACAGAAGGTCATTAACCTTCCTGCAGTGTTGTTGAGTATCTCTCTAGTCTGTAGACTTTACACTGAGCCCATTGGTATCCTCAGGCATGGGATGGTGGGGCTGCAGGATCTGGTGCCGTAGTGGCCTTGAGCAGCCAGAGCAAGGAGATCAGTCATCCTCTGCAGCACCCCATCTGTTAGGGTCTCTGTCAGTGAAGTGGGAGCTAACTTCCCTTACACATATCTCTGGAGTAGAGTTTCACAACCAGGAATATGATGGGAAGTTTCTCACTAAAAACCTAGTGATGTGTTTTAAAAATGGCACCTGCCCTGGGACTTAGAGAGAAATACCACCCCCTCTCCAGGAAATTCCCCGAAATTGAAACTTAATTTATCTCAGAATTCTGCCCCGCAAATCTACAATGACATAGATCAATGTCTGCATTGGAACTCCACCATGGGCCCAAGCTTTCAATCAAGTGGGACAGGCAGAAATTAGAAAAATTTCAAACCTCAGTTCCTTTATTTTGTGTGTGTGCGCGTGTGTGTCTCTGAGACAGTGTGTGAGAGAATGAGTGTGTGTGCGTGTGTGTTTGTGTGCGACAGAGAGAATGAGTGTGTGTGCATATGAGAGAGAGAGAGATGTTTTAACAACTTGAAGGTGCTGTTCATTTGAAAACCAGCTTCTGTGAGTTTCAATAAAGAGGATTATTTACTCATGCACTCATCACAAAACTCTAACACTGTCACCCTCACATGCACAGAGACACATGCACACACATACATGAGAAAATAATGAATTGTGTACGTTTAAGTGTAATAAAAAGAATAGTTTGTAATTATAGAGTAATAGAGTTATACGGCACAGAAACAAACCCTTAGGTCCAACTGGTCCTCGCCAACCTGACACCCCAATCTGACCTAGATCCATTTTGCCAGCATTTGGTCCATATTTCTCGAAATCCTTCACATATAGTCATCCAGGTGCCTTTTAAATACAATTGTACCAGCCTCCACCACTTCCTGTGGCAGCTCATACATACATATGTATATATACCACCCTCTCCTCAAGGGATCCCCACCATCACAGATATCAATTCCAACTTAATTCACTCCATGTGATATCAAGAAATGGTTGGAGACACTGGATACTGCAAAGGCCCTGACAACATTCCAGCAATAGTGCTGAAGACATGTGCTCCAGAACTTGCCTCTCCCCTATCCAAGCTTTTCCAGTATAGTTACAACACTAGCATCTACCCAACAATATGGAAAATTGCCCAGGTCTGTCCTGTGCATAAAAAGCAGGACAAATCCAACCCCACCAATTAATGCCCCCTCTGTCTACTCACAATCATCAGTAAAGTGATGGAATGGATCATCAACAGAGCTATCAAGCAGCTGAAAATGTGTTGCTGGTTAAAGCACAGCAGCTCAGGCAGCATCCAAGGAACAGGAAATTCGACGTTTCAGGCCAGAGCCCTTCATCAGGAATGAGGAGAGGGTGCCAGGCAGGCTAAGATAAAAGGTAGGGAGGAGGGACTTGGGGGAGGGGCGATGGAGATGTGATAGGTGGAAGGAGGTCAAGGTGAGGGTGATAGGCCGGAGTGGGGTGGGGGGGGAGAGGTCAGGAAGGAGATTGCAGGTTAGGAGGGCGGTGCTGAGTTCAAGGAAATCGACTGAGACAAGGTGGGGGGAGGGGAAATGAGGAAACTGGAAAAATCTGAGTTCATCCCTTGTGGTTGGAGGGTTCCCAGGCGGAAGATGAGGCGCTCTTCCTCCAAACGTCGTGTTGAGGAAGAGCACCTCATCTTCCGCCTGGGAACCCTCCAACCACAAGGGATGAACTCAGATTTTTCCAGTTTCCTCATTTCCCCTCCCCCCACCTTGTCTCAGTCGATTTCCTTGAACTCAGCACCGCCCTCCCAACCTGCAATCTCCTTCCTGACCTCTCCGCCCCCACCCCACTCCGGCCTATCACCCTCACCTTGACCTCCTTCCACCTATCACATCTCCATCGCCTCTCCCCCAAGTCCCTCCTCCCTACCTTTTATCTTAGCCTGCCTGGCACCCTCTCCTCATTCCTGATGAAGGGCTCTGGCCCGGAACGTCGAATTTCCTGTTCCTTGGATGCTGCCTGACCTGCGGTGCTTTAACCAGCAACACATTTTCAACTGTGATCTCCAGCATCAGCAGACCTCACTTTTTACTCGGAGAGCTATGAAGCAGCACCTGCTCAGCAATAACCTGCTCAGTGACGTCCAGTTTGGGTTCCCCCAGGGTCACTCCGCTCCTGACCTCATTACAGCCTTGGGTCAAACATGGACAAAAGAGCTAGATTCCAGAGGGGAGGGGAGAGGGACAGCCCTTGGCATCAAGGCTGCATTCAACTGAGTGTGGCATCAAGGAGCCCGGGCAAAACTGGAATCAATGGGTATCAGGGGGCAAACTCTCTGCTGGTTACAGTCAAACCTGACACAAAGGAAGATGGTTGTGGTTGTGAGAGGTCAGTCATCTCAGGTCTGGTACATTACTTCAGGAGATCCTCCAGGTGGTGTCCTGGGCCCAACCATCTTCAGCTGCTTCATCAATAACCTTCCCTCCATCATAGGGTCAGAAGTGGGGATGTTCGCTGATGACTGCACAGTGTTCAGCACCATTTGCAACTCCTCAGATACTGAAGCTGTCCATGTTCAATTGCAACAAGATCTGGACAATATCCAGTCTTGAGCTGACAAGTGGAAAGTAACATTCATGCTACACAAATACCAGGCAATTATCATCTTTAAAAAGAGACAATCTAACAACCACCCCTTGACATTCAATGATGTTGCCATCACTGAATCCCCTACGATTAACATCCTGGGAGTCATCATTGATCAGAAACTCAACTAGACTCACTACATAAACATAGTGGCTACAAGAGCAGATCATAGGCTAGGAATACTGCGGCAGGTAATTCACCTCCTGACTCCCCAAAGCCTGTTCACGATTGACAAGGGACAAGTCAGGAGGGTGAGGGAATACTCCCCCATTTGCCTGGAATTGTGTCTTGCAGGTGTGATTACAAAAGCATGTTCACTCTGAAAGGATTCAGCTGGTGTTGTTAATCATGTTTATTGGAGGATTCTCTGAAAGATGGATTTTCAGCAGATCATAGATTCCCTACAGTGTGGAAAGAGACCATTTGGCCCAACATGTCAACTGACCCTCCAAAGACTATCCCACCCAGATCCATTCCCCTACCCTATAACTCTACATTTGGCAGGGGATGAAACTCCCAGAACACTACGGGCAATTTAGCATGGCCAATTCACCTAACCTGCACTTCCTTGGATTGTGGGAGGAAACTGGAGCACCCCACGCAGACACGGGGAGAATGTACAAACTCCATCTAGACAGTCACTCGAGGCTGGAATTGAACCCAAGTCTCTGGCATTGTGAGACAGAAGTGCTAACCACTGATCCACTAAGACTATATTCTTAGGGATTATTTCTATAGTTGTTTCCTACAGAAATGGTTTCTAGAGTGATCTAAGAGAAAACTTTTCCACTGAATTGTTAGGATATGGAATGCACAGCCCTATGATTATTTAAAGTTTTGTTGTCAGCATGTCTTTTTCAATGTCTTGGACACTATTTTGAATGTCTAGCTTAGCTTCGTGGGATACTTAGTGTTTAAAGTGTACAAGATAATTTTTCTGTCCTGCTGAATCAGGCTGAGAAAAGTTGTTATTTTGCAGTCTCAGTTTGTGATTTCTTTTGTTACTTCTCTTCCTGTTACTGTCTCTACAGTTGGTGCTCATTGACCGAGCAATCTTCTGCTGCCTATTGGGTAACCAGACTGATGATGTTTCCATTCCTAAAAAGATTCATTACTTGGCTGCATTTTTGGTCACATAATCAATTTTTAAAAATTCTTCCACAATGATTTAAAGTAGAAACCAGTACACAACAATGGGGATAATGTCTGTTTTTCCTAAAGTTGTCTGTCTGGAATGAGCTGCCAGAAGAAGTGGTGGAGGCTGATACAATTATAACATTTAAAAGACATCTGGATGGGTATATGAATAGGAAGAGTATATGAGGGGGCCAAATGCTGGCAAATGGGAAATGGGACTATATTAATTTAGGATATCTGGTCAGCATGGTCACAAAGGGTCTGTTTCCATGCTGTATGACTCTATGACTCTAACGCTTTGTGTTCAGAGACAGTCCACAGATTTTGAGGTTTGGATAAGCTCACAAACAATTTCACAGATAGTTTTCATCTTGTTATATCAACACCAGGGACCATCTCACTCACGGTCAATCATTTCTAGAGATTGGAAATAATCTACAGAGAAGTTTCAAATATCACGTGACCTTTAACAACTACCTGATAAATTACATAAATGCGAGGTATTGCATTTTGGGGAAACAATGAAGACAAGACTTATACAATTAAAAGTGAGGCCCTGGCTAGTGTTGTTGAATTCTTTCAAATTTCTGTACATATGGATAGGGTGATTAAGAAGCCGTTTAGTACACTTGCCTTCATTGCTCAGACCTCTGAGTGTAGGAGTTGGGATGGCATGTTGAGGCTGTACAGGATGTTGGTGGGGCCACTTCTGGAATACTCTGTCCAGTTCTGGTCGCCCTGTTATTGGAAGGATTTTATTAAGCTGGAGAGGGAGCAGAAGTGATTTATCAGGATGTTGCCGGGAATGGAGGGTTTGAGTTATAAGGAGAGGCTGGAACTATTTTCACTGGAGTGTAGGAGGTTGAGGGGTGACTTTACAGAGGTTTATAAAATCATGAGGGGCACAAATAAGATAAATGGCAGGTGTCTTTTCCCCAGGGTGAGGGAGGTCAAGATGAGGGGGCATATTTTTAAGATGAGAAGAGAAAGATTTAAAAAAGACACAAGGGCCAACTTTTTTTTTTACACAGAGTGGTTTGTGTGTTGAATGAATTGCCAGAGGAAGCAGTGGATGCAGGTACAGTTACAACAATTAAAAGACAATGAATGAGTAGATGGATAGGAAAGGTTTGGAGTGATATAGGCCAAGCTGAGCCAGGTGGGACTAGTTTAGTTTGCGATATAGTCAGCATGAACTGATTGGAGCGAAAGGTCTGTTTCTATGCTGTTCAACTCTATAATTCTACCTCAGCAGCCTTTCTAATGCCCACTTTTAACAGAAAATGCAGGTCTAGAATATTGTCTGCTAAACACAGTCTCAGTTTAATGTCATGAATCAAATATTCCTTCATTGAGCATGACACAATGGTGCTTACAGCTGACCACAGTAAAGCTGCCCAGAGTGAGCTCATATTCGTTGTGTTATAAAGGGTGATCTCTTTTTATTTTCAATATGGCATCAAATCAATGGCGTTCTCCAGGCATACAGCAGCTGTGATGTCACAAGCATTCAAGCACATTGAAGTATCCTTCAACACAGCAAACCTGAAAAACCCCGGTCTACCTCATCATCCTTTTCCCTGGCCGGGAGCAGCGGGAAACAGAGCGGAGGTGACATTTGGAGGTTGCCCGGAAGGTAAGGACTTAGGATAAATTTGGGCAGCGGTGAAACCCAAGATATGGCACGTGTCGTATCTCCCTCTCCAGGAGAAAAGGACTTTGTAAGGCAAGTTTTTGTTTCTTTTCTTATATATATTTAAGTGCATTGTTTGGTGTTAGTTAGTTGAGTTAAATCTAAAGTTAAGGCTTACAATGGCAGGGGGCCTCAGACCTGTGGCATGCATCTCTTGCCTGATGTGGGAGCTCAGGGATGTGGCTGACATTCCTGGCTCTTACACTTGCAAGAGGTGTGTCCAGCTCTTGTTTGACCACATGGCGGCTCTGGAGCTGAGGATGGACCCACTGTGGAGCATCCACGATGCTGAGGAGGTCATGGACAGTAGGTATACCATTTTGGAAACTGTTGCAGGTGATGGCTCACCAGGGGAGGGCAGCAGTTGTCAAGATCAATGCACCGTGGCAGGTACTGCCGTTCAGAAGGGCGGGAAAAAGACTTGTAGGGCCATAGTCATAGGGGATTATATTGTGAGGGGAGTAGATAGGCAGTTCTGTGGCCGTAAACAAGACTCCCGGATGGTATGTTGCCTCCCAGGTGCTCGGGTCAGGGATGTCTCTGATTGGCTGCAGAGCATTCCGAAAGGGGAGGGTGAACAGCCAGTTGTCGTGGTGCATATGGACACCAACGATATAAATAAAAATGAGATGAAGTCCTGAAAGCACAATTCAGGGAGTTAGGAGAGAAGTTAAAAAGGAGGACCTCAAAGGTAGTGATCTCGTGATTACTACCAGTGCCACGTGCTAGCCAGCGTAGAAATGATAAAATAGGCAGGATGGGCACGTGGCTTGAGAGATGGTGTAAGAGGGAGGGATTCAGATTTGTGGGACATTGGGACAAGTTCTGGGGAAGGTGGGACTATTACACATTGGTTCCAATCTGGCTCAGGTGTAGACCATCCAATGTTCCTGAGGGAGTTTTTGCTACTGCTGTTGGGGAGGTTTTAAACTAATGTATCGGGGGCTGGGAACCAGAAGAGAAGACAAGTAGACAGCGAGATGGAGACTGGAGACTTAAAGAATAGGATCATGAAGTTAGTATTACCACGGGGAAGAATAGGCCGAGAGCAGATGAACGCAAAAGAACTGTTGGCCTGAAGTACATATACTTTAATGCAAGGAGTATAGTGTGTAAGGCAGATGAACTTAGGGCTTGGATTAGTGCCTGGAAGTATGGTGTTATTGCAATCACAGAGACTTGGTTGAAGGAAGGGCATGATGATTGGCAACTAAATGTTCCAGAATATAGGTGCTTCAGACAGGACAGGGAGGGAAGTAAAAGGTGGGGGGTGGAGTTACGTTGCTGGTCAGGGATGATGCTAAAGGAGGACACTATGGAGAGCTAGAGCAGTGAGGCATTTGGTAGAGCTGAGAAATAAGAAGGGTGCAGTTACATTGTTGGGGCTGTAGTACAGGCCTCCCAATAGTGAGCGTGAGGTAGAAGAACAAATAGGTAAACAGATTATGGAAAAATGTAGAGGCAACAGGGTGGTGGTGATGGGAGATTTTAAGTCTCCCAACATTGACTGGGATATACTTAGAGTCAGAGGTCTGGATGGGGTAGAATTTGTAAAGAGCATCCGGGAAAGTTTCTAGAGCAGCATGTCAATAGGACGACTAGGAAAGAGGCCATATTGGACCTGGTACTGGGGAATGAGCCAGGACAGGTGGTAGAAGTTGCAGTGGGAGATTTCTTTGGGAACAGTGACCACAATTCGGTAAGTTTTAGAAAACTCTTAGACACAGATGAGAGTGGTCTTAAGGGAAGAGTACCAAACTGTACCAAGGCCAATTATATCAAAATTCGACAGGAGCTGGGAAATGTGGACTGGGGGCAGCTATTCACAAGGCAAAAGTGAAGACCTCAGATGCTGGAAACCAGAGTTTAGATTAGAGTGGTGCTGGAAAAGCATAGCCAGTCAGGCAGCATCCGAGGAGGAGGGGGGGAAATCGACGTTTCCGGCAAAAGCCCAAAAATTCCCGATGAAGGGCATTTGCCCGAAATGTCGATTTTCCTGCTCCTCGGATGCTGCCTGACCGACGGCTATTTGAAGGGAAGTCCATATAGGTTTAGACAGTGGATTTGGATCAGCACAGGCATTGGGGGGGGGGGGGAAAGAGAGGCTGAAGGGCCTGATCCCGGGCTGTAAATTTTCTTTGTTCTTTGTATAATTGCTTAGGGTCCTTATCGGAGTGACTGAAGTGGGCTGTGCTGGAGTAACAAAACACATTTATAAATAAATATATGTACATATTTATAAATGTGTGTGTTACAATCATGGCTGTGATAAAATATTCAATATTATTGATATCTTTCTCAGAGTCTGACCTTACAAGTCTACCTTCAATAATAAAGTGAAAATTGAACATGAAAGGGTTTAAACTTATCTGGGAAGCAACAGTGACACCAAATGGCTGTTAAAAACAGAAAACCGAGCACACATGACTTCCTCATTTCACTGCAATGTGGAGCTGCACATTTATTCAGCCTGGAAACACAAATACCAATACATACACTTCATTGGAAAGCAAGGTATTTGGGACAAAGGTGAGGGGCTCTTTGGCACAGTGGTACTGTCCCTACCCCTGAACCTGGAGAGCTGGGTTGATGTCCCCACCTGCTCTGGAGGTGTGAGATAATATCACTGAACAGGTTGATCAGGAAAATAGGTTTACTTTTAAAAATTAGGACAAAGGAACTAACTGGTTTTGGGGAAATCGATGGGTTTAAAGGTTAAATCCTTAAACACCAATAACCTACATCCCAGAATATTTCAGGAATTAGGGAAAAAGTGAGGTCTGCAGATGCTGGAGGATCAGAGCTGAAAATGTGTTGCGGGAAAAGCGCAGCAGGTCAGGCAGCATCCAAGGAACAGGAAATTAGACGTTTCGGGCATAAGCCCTTCATCAGGAATATTATTTCAGGAATTAGCCCGAGGAATATGGATGTGCTGGTGGTCATTTTTCAAGATTTGATAGACTCGAACAGTTCCAATGCATTGGAAAGGAGCTGATGTGACCCCACCATTTTAAAAAATTCTGGGTGGGAGGTGAGCTGTGAGGAGGAAACAATGATGGCTCATTATGATTTGAACAAGTTGAGTGAGTGGGTAAATGCATGGAAGATGCAGTATGATGTAGGGAAACGTGATGCTATTCACTTTATTAGCAAAGACAGGAAGAACAGATTATTATCTGAATGGTGACAGATTGGGAAAAGGGAAGGTGCAACAAGACCTGAGTAACGTCGCACATTAGTCGCTTAAAATAAGCATTAAGGTGCAGCAGGGGTTGAAGAATCATATTTTTACCATGAGAGGTTTCAAGTTCGGGAGCAGGGATGTCTTGCTGCAATTGGACAGGGTTAAAAGGTCCCACTATTAACAGGACTCACTGCAGTATTGATTGCATGTCTGTCCTTTTTACAGAAAGAGACAGGACATCACAGCAGGGGGGGCTGGCTGACTTCAGGAGAATGGAATCCTCTGGCACCATCCATGTGGATTTCACTTCTAGCCTCAGGCAAAGTGTTTGTATAATACTGATTTGGAGGTGTTGGTGTTGGACTGGGGTGAACAAAGTTAAAAACACACACCAGGTTATAGTCCAACAGGTTTATTTGGAAGCAGCAGCTTTTGGAGCGCTGCTCCTTCATCAGGTGGTTCACCATCACCTGATGAAGGAGCAGCGCTCAAAGCTAGAGCTTCCAAATAAACCTGTTGGACTATAACCTGGTGTTGTGTGATTTTTAACTCTGGCCAAGACTAGTTGCCTCGGCCATAATCTTATTAACTGCCTCCTGCTCCCATTATCATCCTTCCCCTACCTATTAATATGGACATGTGAATTCACCAATGAGAACAAAGCAAAATCCTTCTGTTTAAATCTCTATCCATCAACATATGATTATGAAGTGATAATCAGTTCCAATAAACCATTCACTGGTTGTCACAGGAAATCGGCAATCACCAGGCATGATAAAATTGTCATTACCTGTCTTAGACAATGCAACAGTAATCAGCCATGTAACTTGTAGACCTCTGTATTATTCCTATACACTAGCTTCCCCTGTGAGTGTGCAGCAGACATTCGTTGCGAAGCGCTGCCCACAAGTAGGCAACATGACTCCTTTGGTGTCAGTGAGAGTCTCTCATCAGCTGTCCAAAACTAAAGCATCCACTGTTGTACTGAAACTGGCATCATCTGAATATATGGAAAAAGATCAACATTTGGTGCCTCAGCTCGGACCCCAAATTAGGGAACATCTCACCGGGCTGAGTAAGGTTCAGGAAATCTGAATTGAGCGGAATCGAGCAGTAGGGGCGCCCCAGGGTATTTTACCCCAAACTGCTCCTTGTGTTCAGCCAGACAATACGTCCCTCGCCCAGTGGAACCAGCACCTTGAAGAGGTCACACGAACTACCCAGATTCAGCTTGTAAGGTAGGTACGTTTGTCCAGTTGCTCTAAATTGCTGTGGGGTGACATTGTCTACTCTGTATTGTGCAAATTCAGGTTTGGGAGCTGCCTGTTTTGAATGTGGCGGGTGGAAATTAATAGGAAAGATATAATAGAAAAGAGAGCAGGTTCAGTAAATTTCTCACCCTGCAGTGCTAATACAGCTGGTGGAAATTTGCTCATCTTACAGCAGACATAATCACTTGATGTGGCTAGGAAGGGGACACCCCCACCCCCTTCAAAGCATATGTGGATATTTACCTGACCAGGAAAAAGATTTGCGGAAATTAAGCACAAACGGCTAAGGGACAAGATTTGGCTTCTGGGGGAACTTGGGGATGTGGGTGCCTGTGAGCAAGAGGTGAACCTGGTTTGGAAGAGAAACAGTGGTAAAAGGTGGAAATCCATTATTAAGGAATGGAGGGAGAGGGCTGTCAGCAAATAGCTGGACATCTTACTAACCAACTGGAGAAATAATGCCTCCGACAGGGAGATGGGGTGTTAACAGTGGGTGGGACTCCTGAGGGTTGGGAGGCGCTGAAGGCTGAATGTGAATGGGTGGATGGTAGACAAGAAAGGGAACAGGACAAACAGCGCAAAGAGGCCAAAGCTGGGGAAAATAAACTCGAGGGGCTAAAGCGGCAGTACTGCAAGGAGAACGTGAGCACTTCTCAGGATCCCAAGCGCAGGTCTGGCATACGCCTGATGAAAGGTTTTTGCCCGATATGTCGATTTTCCTGCTCCTCGGATGCTGCCTGACCTGCTGTGCTTTTCCAGCACCACTCTAATCTAGACTCTGGTTTCCAGCATCTGCAGTCCTTGTTTTTACCTGGCATACTGTCCCTGTTTGAGGAGGGACAGAATGATACCGAGGTAGAGGAGGAATGGGGATGCTATCCTTGTGTATCGGAGCCCCCCCCCTCACTGAAACATCTATGACCCCATCCCCACCACCGTACCAGAGTCCAGAGAGATCTTGTATAGCTGATTGGGTTAAAATGTGCGCTAGGAAATCAGCGGCACTTTGTTACCTTTGCGCTGGAGTTCACCATCACCACGTCATCCCCAAAACGTCATCCTCATCAAGCGGCTACCCAACCCCCAAAGCAGATGAGGAAGATAAGCCACCCACTATCAGGGTTTATGTCCCATGGAAACCCCAGGAAATGATCATGATTATGAGTTTGGTGGCAGACTGTAAAGATAAGCCTGCCCAATCACTCAGTACGTCCGGCACACCATCCAGATGTACAATGCCACAGTCCAGGACCTTTTTGTCTTTTTCTGCATGACCCTGTCACCAGAAGAAGTTACTAAGTGGCGGGAACCGACGGGTGAGTGTGACCGAAAGGGTCTGGTCCACACTTATGATGACTTCAAAGCCAGCTTCAAAAAGGACACTCAAGTGAACCAAATTGTCCAGTCATTAGAGTGCACCCTGCAACAGCCTGTTAACATTAGCAAGGTCCTAGACTGCAGACCTAATGTGAGAGAGTCCGGGGGAGACTTCAGGGAAAAATTTGTTGCCTGTTATGGGACCTTTGTTGGGGATCAAGCATTCAACTGTGGAAAGGACTCACCATTGTCTCACTCTATGGTTCTACAACATGTCCCCTCAAGTCTTACTGACATGATATGCACAAACAACATTCACTGGTCTGAAAACACCAGGTTCCAGATAAGAAGAGCCCTTCGTTATTACTAGGAAGGCTAGAATGACCCCAAACCATGCTTAAAACCCACTCAAAAATGGCTGTCCGACACACAGTACACCCTCAGTCAGTACTAACAAATTTCAGTGATATCCCCAGGCACAAACTCTTCCCCCAGGTGTCAGTCCAGTGCCACCCACCAAGTCGCCCTTCCCCATGGGGACCTTGGAGAGGGGAACAGGGGGTGTCCCCTGATGTACCTTGGAAGAGGCGGAGACAGTGTCGATACCCAGTGAGGCAGCCAGGTCAGCGTTTCAACCATTGAAAACCTGGTCACTGGAAGGCCGAATGACCTTTTCGCCCAGAACCCAACAACCCATGTCCAGATCTGCCACCCCGGACTCCTTTCACCTCCAGCAATCCATTCGCCTGTTTTCCAAAAGGGAACCTCCCAATCATCAGCACGTTCCCTCCAGCAGGAACCCAACATTACCCTTCAGAGAGCTGGGACTCCAATCCTACTTATGATTGATACAGGGCAACCAATTCCACCCTCAAACAGAAAATTCTGAGGGGTAAGGGATTTCAGATATCAGGCGAGACTGTGGCAATTGCCGGGTTGGAAGGAACAAGCATTGTTTATCCTAAAACTGTTCCACTGGAGGCTGAGTTTTGCGGATGAGTCTGCTCGGATTTCCCTCGCAGTAACAGTTAAAATCAGATGGAACTTGACTGGGAGGTATCTGCTTTGTCCCTGAGGAATCAAGTTCACCCGTACAGATAAGGACATTACAGTGGGACTACATGGCCAGATGCAATTCCCCAGTTTGTGGTCCCCCCAGTGATGGGGGCTCAGCATTGAACAATCTGCCTTTATACCACTATTCCTGACCCCGGACCCCATGTGATGGTTTGCTATGACTCTACTGGGCTCTGTAGAACATAGCTGGTACTACCTGTCGTTTGAGGGCATGGGATTCTCCATTTTGGTTATCGGTGAGGTTGAGGGTGAGGAAGGCTCTGCTGATCTCGTTCAAAGCCGACACGACCTGTGGCGGCAAACGGGGTTGGTAGTCCCACACATCACTCAAAACGTCGGCCCACGGTATAAACCTTGCCTACACCCTGACACAACTTGCTTCTGACGCTAGGGGACTGTGGCAACACTTCAAAAGGGCCATTTGAAATATCTGTGCTGGGAATTCCCACAGCAGAAGGTCGGCATCCTGACCCACCACACATCCTCTGGGAATCCACCCAGGGACGGTGAACCCCAGCTGGGGGCTGCCTCCAACCACAGATGGCTGCACCTCTGGTCCGCCCACCCACCTCCACCCCCACCCCGATGCAAACAAATAAAAGCCAACCAGACCATGCCCTCGATCCCACAGTATCCCATCAATCCAGAGGCAGAATGGGGAATCCAGACCTTCATTAACTCTTTCCTGGCACAAGGTATTCTAGTTCCATGTAAATCACCTTGCAACACCTCGATCTTCCCAGTGCCCAACCCAGGCTGATGGGACTGGAGGGTGGTGCAGGGCCCGAGGAAGATCAATGATATTGTGGCACCGTTACACCCCCTCATCCTGAACCTAGCTACCATATTAAGCTGCACACCCACTGACGCCTGTGTCTTTACCATCATTGATCTACAGCAGGCCTTCTTTTCCGTCCCGTGAAATAGTGCCCTCTTCCAGATCATTTACGTATATCACAAGCAACAGTGGCCCCAGCACTGACCCCTGTGGAACACCACTGGTCAACTTTCTCCATTTCGAGAAACTCCCTTCAACTACTTCTCTGTCTCCTGTTGCTCAACCAGTTCTTTGTCCACCTCGCTAGAACACCCTGCACACCATGTGACTTCACTTTCTCCATTAGCTTACCATAGGGAACCTTATTAAACGCCTCGCTAAAGTCCATGTCTATGATATCTACAGCCCTTCCTTCATCTATCAACTTGGTCACTTCCTCAAAGAACTCTACTAAGTTGGTAAGGCACGATCTCCCCCGCACAAAACCATGTTGCCAATCACTGATAAGCCCATTCATTTCCAAATATAAATAGATTTTATCCCTCAGTACCTTCTCCAGGAACTTTCCCACCACTGATTAGGCTCACTGGTCTGTAGTTACCCGGAATATCCCTACTACCTTTCTTGTCCAGGGGTACATGAGCAACCTTCCAGTCCTCCGGCACCTCACCTGTATTTAAGGATGCCACAAAGATACCTGTCAGGGCCCCAGCTATTTCACATCCCTCAGTAACCTGAGATAAATCCCATCCGGTCCTGGGGATTTGTCCACTCTAATATCCATCATATCTTCCCTACTTATGTCAGCGTGATCCAGAGTAAATAAACTTCTATCTCTAATCTCAGCATTCATCACCTCCCCTTCCTCAGTGAGCACTGATGCAAAGTAATCATTGAGAATCTCACCCATTCTCTCAGGTTCAACACAGCCTTCCTTCTCTATCCTTTACTCGACCAACTGTTTCTCTGGGTACCCTCTTGCTTCTTATACAAGAATAAAACGCCTTGGGTTTTTCCTTAATTCTGCTCACTAAAGCTATTTCATGACCCCTTTTATCCTCCTTGATTCCTCATTTAAGACTGGCCCTACTCTTCCGATATTCCTCCAGGGCCTGTTCTGTTCTGAGCTGCCTCGACCTTATGTACACTTCCCTTTTCCTCTTGGCTAGTTACACGATTTCTCCTGTCATCCACAGTTCACGAATCTTGCCTTTCCTATCCCTTGTTTTCAAGGGGACATGCCTATCCTGTGCTATATTCAACCTATCTTTGAAAGTCTCCCACATATCAAACATGGACTTTCCTTCCAATAGCTGCCCCCAGTACACATTTCCCAGCTCCTGCCTAATTTTGATATAATTTGCCTTGGCCCAGTTTAGTATTCTTCCCTTAGGACCACTCATCTTTGTCTACAAATATTCTAAAACTTACCGAATTGTGGTCACTATTCCCAAAGAAATCTCCCACCACAACTTCTACCACCTGACCTGGCTCATCCCCCAACACCAGGTCCAATATGGCCCTTTCCCTTATCGTACTTTTGACATACTGCTCTAGAAAACTCTCCTGGACACTTCTTACAGATTCTGCCCCATCCAGACCTCTGACACTCAGTGTATCCCAGTCACTGTTGGGAAAATTAAAATCTCCCATCACCACCACCACCTTGTTGCCTCTACAATTTTCCAAAATCTGTTTGCCTATTTGTTCTTCTGCCTCACCCTTACTGTTGGGAGGCCTATAATACAGCCCCAACAATGTAACCGCACCCTTATTTCTCAGTTCCACCCATAATACCTCACTACTAAAGGCCTCCATTGTGTCCTCCTTTAGCACAGCCGTGATACCATCCCTGACCAGGAATGCAACTCTACCCCCTCTTTTACTTCCCTCCCTGTCCTGTCTGAAGCATCTATATCCTAGAACATTTAGTTCCTTCAACTAAGTCTCTGTGATCGCAATGACGTCATACTCCCAGGTATCAATCCAAGCCCTAAGTTCATCTGCCTTATGCACTATACTCTTCGTATTAAAGCAGATGCATTTCAGGCCACCAGTTCCTTTGCGTTCATCTGCTCTCTGCCTCTTCTTCCCCTTGGTGATGCTAACTTCATGATCCTATTTTTTTTTTTACAGTCTCCAGTCTCCACCTCGCTGTCTACTTGTCTTCTCCTCTGGTTCCCAACCCCCTGATACATTAGTTTAAAACCTTCCCATCAGCAGTTCCAGGGGCATTAGTTCCAGTCTGGTTCAGGTGTAGACCATCCAATGTGTAATAGTCCCACCTTCCCCAGAACCTGTCCCAATGTCCCACAAATCTGAATCCCTCACTCTTACACCATCCTTCAAGCCACGTGTTCATCCTGCCTATTTTATCATTTCTACACTGGCTAGCATATGGCACTGGTAGTAATCCTGAGATCCCTACCTTTGAGGTCCTCCTTTTTAACTTCTCTCTAGCTTCCTGAATTCTGCTTTCAGGACCTCATCTCATTTTTACTTATATCGTTGGGTGTCCATATGCACCACAACAACTGGCTGTTCACCCTCCCCTTTCGGAATGCTCTACAGCTGATCAGAGACATCCCTGACCTGAGCACCTGGGTCCCCAACGCCTTATTTTCACTATGGACATCCAGTCCCTGTACACCTCCATCCCCCATCATGAAGGACTCAAAGCCCTCCGCTTCTTCCTTTCCCGCCGCACCAACCAGTACCCTTCCACTGACACCCTCCTTCGACTGACTGAACTGGTCCTCACCCTGAATAACTTCTCTTTTCAATCCTCCCACTTCCTCCAAACTAAAGGAGTTGCCATGGGCACCCGCATGGGCCCCAGCTGTGCCTGCCTCTTCGTAGGATATGTGGAACAGTCCATCTTCCGCAACTACACTGGCACCACCCCCCACCTTTTCCTCCGCTACATCGATGACTGTATCGGCGCTGCCTCCTGCTCCCACGAGGAAGTTGAACAGTTCATCAACTTTACTAACACCTTCCATCCCGACCTGAAATTCACCTGGACTGTCTCAGACTCCTCCCTCCCCTTCCTCGACCTTTCCATTTCTATCTCGGGCGACCGACTCAACACAGACATCTATTATAAACCGACTGACTCCCACAGCTACCTGGACTACACCTCCTCCCACCCTGCCCCCTGCAAAAACGCCATCCCATATTCCCAATTCCTTCGTCTCCGCCGCATCTGCTCCCAGGAGGACCAATTCTCAACACCGCACAGCCCAGATGGCCTCCTTCTTCAAGGACCGCAGATTCCCCCCAGACGTGATCGACGATGCCCTCCACCGCATCTCCTCCACTTCCCGCTCCTCCGCCCTTGAGCCCCGCCCCTCCAACCGCCACCAAGACAGAACCCCACTGGTTCTCACCTACCACCCCACCAACCTCCGCATACAACGTATCATCCGCCGCCATTTCCGCCACCTCCAAACGGACCCCACCACCAAGGATATATTTCCCTCCCCTCCCCTATCAGCGTTCCGCAAGCACCACTCCCTTCATGACTCCCTCGTCAGATCCACACCCCCCACCAACCCAACCTCCACCCCCGGCACCTTCCCCTGCAACCGCAGGAAATGCAAAACTTGCGCCCACACCTCCACACTCACTTCCCTCCAAGGCCCCAAGGGATCCTTCCACATCCACCACAAGTTCACCTGTACCTCCACACACATCATCTATTGCATCCGCTGCACCCAATGTGGCCTCCTCTATATTGGTGAGACAGGCCGCTTACTTGCGGAACGCTTCAGAGAACACCTCCGGGCCGCCCGAACCAACCAACCCAATCACCCCGTGGCTCAACACTTTAACTCTCCCTCCCACTCCACCAAGGACATGCAGGTCCTTGGACTCCTCCACCGGCAGAACATAACAACACGACGGCTGGAGGAGGAGCGCCTCATCTTCCGCCTGGGAACCCTCCAACCACAAGGTATGAATTCAGATTTCTCCAGTTTCCTCATTTCCCCTCCCCCCACCTTGTCTCAGTCGGTTCCCTCAACTCAGCACCGCCCTCCTAACCTGCAATCCTCTTCCTGACCTCTCCGCCCCCACCCCACTCCGGCCTATCACCCTCACCTTGACCTCCTTCCACCTATCCCACCTCCATCGCCCCTCCCCCTAGTCCCTCCTCCCTACCTTTTATCTTAGCCTGCTTGGCTACCCTCTCTTATTCCTGATGAAGGGCTTATGCTCGAAACGTCAAATTCTCTATTCCTGAGATGCTGCCTGGCCTGCTGTGCTTTGACCAGCAACACAGTTGCAGCTGTGATCTCCAGCATCTGCAGACCTCATTTTTTACCCTGAGCACCTGGGAGGCAACATACCATCTGGGAGTCTTGTTCTCGGCTACAGAACCGCCTATCTACTCCACTCACAATATAATCCCCTATGACTATGGCCCTACGAGTCTTTTCCCCGCCCTTCTGAACAGCAGTACCTGCCACGGTGCAATGATCTTAACAACTGTTGCCCTCCCCTGGTGAGCCATCTCCCCCAACAATATCCAAAACGGTATACCTGCATTGGAGACAGATGACCGCAGGTGACACCTGCACTGCCTTCCTACTCTTTCTCTGTCTTTTGGTTACCCATTCACTGTCTCCCTCAGCAATCCTAACCTGCGGTGTGACCAATTCACTAAACGGTCTATCCACGATCTCCTCAGCATCATGGATGCTCCACAGTGAGTCCATCCGCAGTTCCAGAGCAATCACGTGGTCAAACAAGAGCTGCAGCTGGACACACTACATGCGAGTGTAAGAATCAGAGACATCAGCCACATCAAGCAAGAGGCACATGCCATGGGTCCGAGGTCTCCTGCCATTGTAAGCCTTAGCTTTACGTCAACTAATAAAACCAAACAATGCACCTAAATAGATGAAAGAAAAGAAAGTAAAAAAATCTTACCCTTTGTCTTCTGGTTAGAGGAGGGTGCAGGAGGGAGATGCTACATGTGTAGTATCTTGGGAATTGCCACTGCCCAAATTTATCCTAAGTCCTTAAATTCCCGGCAACCTCCTTGTCTCCAATGTCACCTCTGCTCTGTCGCCCGTCGCTCTCCGACAGGAAAAAGGCCGCAGGCTTTGAAAGCAAGAGTCTACACTGTTCTCTGACCTTCCCAACAACCTCCTGGTCTCCAACGTCACCTCCACTCTGTTTTCTGCTGCTCCCGAACAGGAAAATTGTTGGGGCAGAGTGCTGCACTGACGTCCCTGATGAGTCCAGTAACATCACTGACCTTTCTAAACACATCTCACAGGAAATCCAGACTCCCCAAACTATTGATGCTGGGTTTAGTGATGGCATAGAGGGTTGGCTACTAGGGGGCATTCTTGGAGAACTGGGTCACTGGCTATCCAATAAAAAGGCATTGTATTGAAAACAGTGTTGTCTGGATTTGTGGAAAAATACTTTACCAGATGTAAGATGAAGAGAAATTGGATCGGTTAGGTCTATAATCACTGGAATTTAGAAGATTGAGCTGTAATCTCATAGAATTCTAAAAGGACTAAGGCAGGGTAAAGACAGGAAGACGGTTTCAGAGGACCAGAGAGCCCAGAACCAGGGTCACAGCTTGAGGATACAGGGCAGGTCATTTAGGACTGAGATATGGAGAAATGTCTTCACCTGGAAAACCTGTGGAATTCTCTGCAACAGCAAGTGGTTGGATCCAAAAAAACAATTATGTTTTCAAAAAGTAGTTAGATATAGTTCTTAGGATTAAAGAAATCAAAGTATGGGGGAAGAAAGCAGGAACAGGGCACTGAGTTGGATGATCAGCCACAGCATAACTGAATGGTGAAGCAGAAGCAGGCCATTCAGCCCTATCAGCCTGCTGCTACCTTTCAGGTTTCTATATAATAGAAGAAAATTTGGATACACAGCCACTGAAGGATCTAAACACAAGGATAAAAATTTTTTAAACTTTTAAAACTGAGGCTTTTCTGGGTCAGAAGTGAACATTGACCAGCAAGCACAAGACAATTGGGGGGAAGGGATTGTTGTGCTATTGAGGATTATAAGTACAATAAATTTAGAAATGCTTAAATTTATGGGTCAACAGATTTTTTTTCACCCGACATATACATCATAAAGTTTCTCAAAATTAGGACACCGACGCAACAAGCTTGATAACTTAATTGAGAAAGATAATTGATGGGCAGAATAAGCTGTTAGAGGACATTAAAGCAGTGGTATGATGGGTTTGATAAAATGTGTCAGATTAACGCTAATACAGGTTTTATTCCAATCTCAAAGAGGTATTACTGTGGAGTTGATCGGTTTTCCAATGGCTCCCCTAACTGCTGACATACATCATTCAGAAGTGTACAACGGACAAAAAACTAATATTAGTGTACTGTTTCAACTGTGTGTTTTAAACTATCAACATGTGTGATTGTGTTTTCCATACTATCATTATAGTCAGCAAGGGTACTTGGATGCTGAATTGCTGGAAGTTCTGTGCAATAGTTCAGGATTGAATGCAGATGAGTCAAAAGGTGTGGCGCTGGAAAAACACAGCAGGTCAGGCAGCATCCAAGGAGCAGCAGAATCGGGCATAAGCCCTTCACCAGGAATGTGGCCCATATCCCTTTGGGCTTATGCCGAAAACGTCGATTCTCCTGTTCCTCGGATACTGCCTGACCTGCTGTGCTTTTCCAGTGCCATACTTTTTGACTTTGATCTCCAACGTCTGAAGCCCTCACTTTCCCCTGAACTCAGATGAAACTACTGATGAAACATTTAGCTGAGGATCCTTCAATGAGACCTCTGAACCCCACTTCCCCACTGACCAAAACAATGTGAACTGAAGTCTCAAAAAGCAACTGTTTCATACAGAGGGTGGTGAGTGTATGGAGTGAGCTACCAAAATGGCGGTGAAGGCTGGTACGATTACAACATTTAAAAGGCATCTGGATAGGGACTTGAGTAGGAAGGGTTTAAAAAGGGAAATGGGCCAATTACTGGCAAATGGAACTAGATTAGGTTGGGATATCTGGTTGGCATGGACAAGTTGGATCAAAGGGTCTGTTCCCATACTGTACATCTCTGATTCTACGATTCATCACATTGCATATTTTATATTAGCTATATAAGGTCTAAGGAACTATTCGCAAACTGAGAGTACCACTGAATATTTATTTTTTTTTAGAAAATCTTTCAAATAAGTTAAAGTTTGGCCTTTAAATTTGTTGTAAAAAGTGAGGTCTGCAGATGCTGGAGATCACAGCTGAAAATGTGTTGCTGGTTAAAGCACAGCAGGTTAGGCAGCATCCAAGGAACAGGAAATTCGATGTTTCGGGCCAGAGTCTTTAAATTTGTTGTCAAGATTAGAGTGGTGCTGGAAAAGCACAGCCTGATGAAGGGCTTTTGCTCGAAACGTGGAGTTTCCTGCTCCTCGGAAACTACCTGACCTGCTGTGCTTTTCCAGCACCACTCTGATCTTGACTCTGATCTCCAGCATCTGCAATACTCACTTTCACATTTTTAATTTTGTTGCAGTGTGTGTCAACTTGGTTCCCTCCCGTGGTATCTTTGTGCCACTGCAGCTGTAGCACTAAAGGCTGCTGAGAGAGACGGCACATTTCCAGCACCACTCTAATCTAGACTGCTGTTAGAGACGGTTTCAACTCCAGTAATTTTGAAAAACAAATTTCTAAACGATCACAGGGAAAGAAATAATTGATGGTTAGTTTGTAAAGGGTGAAGATTTTCTATTTTCTTTAATCAATCTCCAGTTTTTAAGTTGACATTACAAGTTTAATGCTAAATTAAGTCAAAATAATTGAAGAGACAGTAAGCAAAATAACAAAGATAAGTTGATGCAGAGCATGGCAGCTCAGGCAAGTGGAATGTCCATCTGTGACTTTTGGAGAATTGTGGAACTTCTCATCAACTAAATGAGCATTGTGCAAGAGATGCTCTCAGCTGGACAAGCTTCAGCTCCGTGTTTCCTAGTTTGACCAGAGTCACTTCGGCATGTCTATGATGCAGAGAACTATGCAGTTAGCACATTCAGGGAGTTGGTAATACTGCAGGTCAGGGGCGAGCAAGCAAATTAAGAATGGGTGACCATTAAGCAGTCGAAGAAAAATAGGCAGATAAGTGCAGGAGTCCCCAAAGTGCCTGATCACTGACTGATTTTTCCAATCTGACAGCAGCGAGGTGGATAATTCTTGAATAAATGCAGCAATGAAAGCCATGACACCACTGGCAGCCTCACTGTCCTGGAGTGGTGGAAGAGCAGCAGATGGGAAGTACTGATGAGATACTCTTTAATTGGGGAAATAGACGTGTGTTTCAGTATCCATCAATGTGATTCTTGGATGGTTTGTAATCTCCTGGTTGCTGGAGACTGTGATGTGATAGAATGGCAGCAGGTCATTTATCTGGGAAAGGGAAAACAGCCAGAAACCATTGTCCATATGGATACTAACAAGAGAAGTAGGAAAGCAGTCCTGAAATCAGAATTTACAGAGCTAGGTAGAAAATTAACAAGCAGAGGTCTAAGGTAGGAACTCACGCCTTACTCTCAGTGCTACATACAAGTGAGTACAAAAGTAAGAAATTAAGACAGATGATTGAGCAGCCGGAACAGAGGGCTTCAGATTTTTGGAACTTTGGGACAACCCACGGGAGAAGTGGCACCTGTACAAGCCAGACCAGTTACAACTGGACAAGCCAGGATTGAGTTCCTTGTGGGTGTTCTGTTAGTACTGTTGGCAAAGGTTTAATATAACTCAGCAGAGAATATCAAATAGCAATAACAAGGATACACAAAATGTTGGGAGAAGCAAATAACACACTAAAAGAATACTAAGTTAAAACGTGGAGGAAGGGTGGAAGCAGAGAAGCTGTTTCCCCTTGAGGGAATAATTACAGAGTAAAGGTTCATCTGTTTAATAGAAAGGAGATTTTTTTTTCTCTCTAAGGGTAGTGAATCTGTGGAACCCCTTACTGGAAAGAGCTGTTCAGGCTGCATCATTAAGAATGGTCAAGTCTGATAAAGGGGTATGGGGAAAGGCAGGAAAATGGCGATGAGGATTAACAGAGATAAAACAAGTCATCCCAGCTCCAGGGCATTCCTGCAAGAGTTCCCAGGCTAGCACCCCAGACCCGACCATTTTCAGCTATTTCATCAATAACTTTCCCTCTATCACAAAGTCAGAGGTGGGGATGTTCACCGATGAACGCACAATGGGTCGAGAGTGTGATGCTGGAAAAGCACAGCAGGTCAGGCAGCATCCAAGGAGCAGGAGAATCGACTTTTCAGGCAAAAGACCTTCATTAGAAATGAGGCTGGGAACCTTGGGGGTGGAGAGATAAATGGGAGGGGGTGGGGGAGGTAGCTGAGAGTGCGATAGGTAGATGGAGGTGGGGGGGAAAGGTGATAGGTCAGAGAAGAGGGTGGAGCAGATAGGTGGGAAGGAGTATTAGCAAGTAGGACAGGTCATGTGGGCGGTGCCTAGTTGGAAGGTTGGAACTAGGATAAGGTGGGGGGAGGGGAAATGAGGAAACTGGTGAAGTCCACATTGAAGGCATGGGGTTGGAGGGTCTTGAGGTGGAAGATGAGACATTCTTCCTCCTGATGTCTGGTGGTGAGGGAGTGGCAGTGGAGGAGGCCCAGGACCTGCATGTCCTTATCAGAGTGGGAGGGGGAGTTGAAGTGTTGGGTCACAGGGCAGTGCGGTTGACTGGTGTGGGTGTCCCAGGGGTGTTCTCTGAAGCGTTCTGAGAGTAGGCACCCTGTCTTCCCAGTGTAGAGGAGACCGCATCGGGAGCAATGGATACTGTAAATGACGTGTGGGAGTGCAGGTGAAACTTTGATAGATGTGGAAGACCCTTTTGGGGCCTTGGACGGAGGTGAGGGGGGAGGCGTGGCCACAGGTTTTGCAATTCCTCTGGTGGCAGGGGAAGGTGCCAGGAGGGGAGGGTGGGATGTTGACAGGCGTGGACCTGACAAGGTAGCTGCAGAGGGAACAGTCTTTACAGAAAGTGGATAGGAGTGGGGGAGGAAATGGGGCCCATTCGTAGCTGGCGGAAATGGCAGAGGATGATGTGATGTATACGGAGGTTGGTGGGATGGAAGGTGAGGACCGGGGTGGGTTGCAGTTGGAGGGATGGGGGTCGAGGACGGAGGTGCAGGAAGTGGATAAGATGTGCTGGAGGACATCAACAACCACACGGGAGGGGAAATTGTGGTCTTTAAAGGAGACCATCTGGTGTGTTGCGGTGGAACTGGCCCGCTTGGCAGCTGATGCAGCAGAGGTGAAAGAATTGGGAACAAAGGATAGCATTTTCACAGGTGGCAGGGTGGGAGGAGGTGCAATCCAGGTAATTGGGGGAGTCGTTCGGTTTGTAGAAAATGTCAGCGTTGAGTCGGTCACCGTTGATGGAGATGGAGGGGTCCGGAAAGGGGAGGGAGATGTCTGAGATTGTCCAGGTGAATTTTAGGTCAGGGTGGAATGTGTTGAAGATGGATGAACTGTTCGCCTCCTTGTGGGAGCACAAGGTGGCGCTAATGCAGTCATCAATGTAGTGGAGGAAGAGGTGGGGAGTGGTGCCGGTGTAATTACGGAACATGGACTGTTCTACATAGCCGACAAAGAGACAGGCATAGTTGGGGCCCATATGTGTGCCCATGGCTACCCCTTTTGTCTGGAGGATTCAAAGGAGAAATTGTTGAGGGTGAGGACTAGTTCAACCAAACAAATAAGTATGTTAGTGGAAGGGTACCGGTGGGGACATTGGGAGAGGAAGAAACAAGAGGGCTTGGAGGCACCAGTAACGGTGGATGGAGGTGTATAGGGGATTGGGTGTTCATGGTGAAGATGAAGCATTGGGGGCCAGGAAAATGGAGGTGGAGGGCATGGGTGGTGTGCTGAATGTATGTGGGGAGCTCCTGGACCAGGGGGGATTGGGACAGTACCAAGGTATGTGGAGATGATAGGTCAGCTGGGGTAGTCAGGCTTGTGGTTCTTAGATAGGAGGTAGCATCGGGCGGTGCAGGGTTCCTGAACTATGAGGTTGGAAGCTGTGGGTGAGAGATCCCCTGAGGTGATGATGTTGCATATGAACTGGGAGATGGTGGTTTGGCAATGGGGGGGGGGGGGGGGGGGGGGGGGGATAATGGTTGAGGGAGCAGGTGTCTTACAAGTTGGCGTCTGGCTTCAGCAGTGTAGAGGTCAGTGCATCAAACTACCACTTCACCCTCTTTGTCCGGTGGTTTGATGATGAGATTGGGATTGGAACAGAGGGATTGGAGGGCTGCGCATTGTGAGGGTGAGGGGTGAGGACAGGTTGAGGCGGTCAATGTCTCGGCGGCAGTTGGAAATAAAGAAGTCGAGGGGGAGTAACAGACTGACATGGGCTGTCCAGGTGGATGGCATGTATTGGAGGTGTGTGAAGGGGTCCTCAGAAAGTGGGCAGGAGTCCTGATGGACAAAGCAAGCTTAGAAGCGTTTGACCTCACAACTCGTGTTAAATTTGTTGATCCAGAAGCAGAGAGGGACGAAGGTAAGGCCTTCACTGAGGATTGATCATTCGGCCTGAGTGAGGGGAAGGTCTGGGAGCCAGGACTTGGAGGGCTGCTGTATTACATCCTCAAAAATTCACACTTAAATGCATTTTCTAATCATATCGGACATCAAAACTTGTAAGTGCAACAAACTTTCATGTACTTACCTCTATAACTGGCATTCCTCAACCATTCCAGAAGCATCCCAAGGCCTCCAGAACACAAGACCGTCCCAGCTGTCATCACCATGGCGATTGATTTCATCTCCGTCCCTGCCACCCAGCAGACTGCTCGTGGCGCCTCCATGACCGAGGGCTAGAGCTGGGAGTGGGAGTGAAGACTATACCTGGAGTGGACACAGCAGCGGAGGGACCAGGGATGGCATCATTTACCGAAGTGATGCTCACCCTGCATCTCGGAGGGGGTGTCGGAACGCGTGACGCCGGTGATGACATTGGGAGCAGCAGTGGCTGTGTCAGCAGCGGGGGCAGAAGTGTTGTTCTGGTTGGGCCTTGTGTTGGTCTCCGCAGCAGTGGATCTTGTGACGGTCACAGCGGCAGTTGTCTGTCCAGCGGTCACAGAGGTGACATAGTCAGCCATGGCTGCAGGCTGTCAGGCAGTGGGGATGGAGATGACACCATCGATCGCCATGGTGATGATGGCTGGTACGGTATCGTGGCTGATGGCAGCCGAGCAGTTCCGGAGGCAGGGGGAAACTTCTGGAACGTTCGAGGAATACTGACTATTGAGGTGGTTACATGAAAGTGTGTTGCACTTACAGTTTTTGATGTACACCGATATGGTGTAGAAAAAGCATTTGTTAAGAGTGTGAATTCTTCTGAAAATGTAATACAGCAGGGGTCCTTTGCAGTTCTGAGAGTGTGTGGCCCTAAGCTGAGGCAGGGCTGACTGTAGAGAGATTAGGTGCCAGCGCATGGCTGCGAGTGTGGAGCGGAGGATCCGAAAGGACAACCATTTCTGGAGTTTTTGCACTTGTAATTTGCATTGGTTGTCCAGTTCAGGTCCAAATTGTGTTGGTCTGAATGTGGTTGGGAGTCCATGTGAGATCAGTCGATTCTGTAGGCAGGCACTTAGGAAGGAGATGCGGCTGTGGTAGCGAGTCTGCTTCAGAACGTGGCTGGACAGCTTCAGGGCAGAAGAGATGATCTGGGGAGTGCAGTTGAGAGACTCACTGAGATCTCTGTAGAGAGAGGAGAACCTTTTCAAAGTAAGCATCCTTGGAAGAGAGTTCGCAATGAGGTTAAAATCAACTAGATGCTGCAGATAGAGCCATGTGCCTGACTGTGCAATGTTCAGCACCACTTGTGACTCCTCAGATACTGAAACACTGTGGGCCCAAATGCAACAAGACCTAGACAATATCCAGGCTTGGACTGACACGGAAAGTAACTGCCACACCACACAAATGTCAAGCAACTACCATCCCCAAAAAGACAGAATCTAACCACAGTTTCTGGTTATCATTCCTAATCTTTTTGTAAGATATAGTGAGGACTGCAGATGCTGGAGATCAGAGCTTAAAAATGTGCTGCTGGAAAAGCGCAGGTCAGGCAGCATCGAAGGAGCAGGAGAATCGACGTTTCGGGCATAAGCCCTTCTTCAGGAATGAGGAGGGTGTGCCAAGCAGGCTAAGATAAAAGGTAGGGAGGAGGGACTTGGGGGGAGGGGCTTTGGGAATACGATAGGTGGAAGGAGGTTAAAGTGAGGGTGATAGGCCGGAGAGGAGGTAGGGGCGGAGAGGTTGCGAAGATGAATGCAGGTAAAGAAGGCGGTGCTGAGTCTGAGGGTTAGGACTGAGATAAAGTGGGGGGAGAGGAAATGAGAAGCTGGAGAAATCTGCATTCATCCCTTTTTGTAGTCAATAATGTGGTGCTGGAAAAGCACAACAGGTCAGGCAGCATCTGAGGAGCAGGAGAATCAACGTTTCAGGCATAAGCCCTTCATCAGGAATTTTTTTTTTGTAGGTTTGTATTTAATTTGATCACAGCTGATCTTCAGATCCCCATACCCCAATTGCCTGAGATGCTCAAAGCCTGACTATCCCGCTTCAATTTATTGAGCAGTCCCACAACACGCTGATGCTGAGCATTTGATAGATTCACAATCCTTCTGAGTCAAGAAATATCTCATCGCAATCCTTAACAATGTAATGTAAATAAAGTTATTCAGGTAAGCTGCAAAGAGTATCTGACTTCATTCATTTTCAGAATAAAAACATGGAATAATGAAACTAAAGCTACATTGGACACTATAATTAACATACTTATGCATACGTTATCAGGTTTGAATTTACAGAATGAGATTGAATCTTTCCATCAATAGTAAAGACTGATAACAGTTAAATAAGACTATTACATTTTTAGCTAATAAATATGCTTGCTGAGTGCGAACAATTGACCCCCTGGGCTGCATTTCCCCTGACCAGGCAACTGACCCTGGCCAAATCTCTGGACTTGGTTAAGAGAGTTAACCACACCTTTCCTCAGAACGTTTCCTTCAAATATGAATGGAAGAGAAGATATTTCTTGTTAAGTTGTAAGATAGAGAAAATGCAAGGGATCTGGGGATCAGGACAGCTTTGAGATATGGTTAGTTGGTGCAAATGGCCAGAGTTCAAAAACTGCACACTTGAAACAGTCTTTTTCCACAGATGCTGCCAGACTTGCTAAATTTCTCCAGCACTTGGTTTTCAGTCCGAGAACAACACCGATTAGTTTTCGCTGGTATCTGGGCATTTCCGTGACATATCTCAATATCAAGGCTAAATTCTCTGCTCGGGACTAAACTGACTAGACTATAAAACCTAAATTCTAACTCAACCTTTTGCAATATTTAAAGCATCTTTGGTCAGTCTACTGACCTTGTCCCACCGCTGTAATCTTCACAAGACTTCAGTTACCTTAGTCTGAATCTAGGTGTTGGCTCAATTGGTTTTCTAACTGGTCTGTTCCTGGCTACAGGTCATATTCCTGTCTGTGCATAATCACAAAGAATATACTAATAGATCATCACCATGGAGTGGTCTCCAATCACCCTAGAAGGACAAAGGGCTAAGAACTCTCTCTGCTAAGAATGTGTGGCCATGAGTAACGGTAATCCCATACTACAAAATAAAAGCTTCCTCCACTCATCAAAATTATATTTGGAATGTGAAATGTCAGCCTCCCCATAAAAACTAGAAGTAGACCCTTGAAGCCTGCACTGTCATTCAGCATGGTCATAAAAGATCCGCTCTCACAATGCCATATACCTTTCTCTCCATACACAAAAGGGCGCGCCCCATGAAGAACCACACCATGACAGACCTGATTAACGTGCCACCATCACTGATCGGAAACTTGACATTGCCTTGATGAGATACTATCATCATGTTGAGAGGGGTAACTGAAGGAGCAAGATGGCAAGAATGCTTTGTTTCCGCCAGATGTCTTTCAAGTTTTAGTGCTTTACAAAAAATGAAGCAGTTTTGAAGCATCGGTAATGTAAAATAGAAGACACAGCAGGCAATTCACAGAGAATATACACAAATAGTAAGAGTGGGATCACCAGATCATCAGTTTTTATCGTGATATTAGTCACAAATTACGATGGGATTTGAACTAGCATTTCAGTCAAAGAACAATGTGAAGGTAAGGTGTATGGACCGACTCTTGCTGTTAATGTTTGCAAACAAGGGGAGATTTCAGATAATGGTTACATGCCCTTTAGCTGTAACTCCCAGGTTGGGGTGACCCTTATCTAAATAAGAAAACTGGTTGCCAAGAAACCCATATGAATACCATGGAAACTACTGGCACTTATATTATTTGGACAGCTGTAGATACAGCATAATCTTAAACATACTGGATGTAGACTATCCCCTCCCAGCCAGGATCAGAGAATGAGGCCGCCCGTCATCCCGTTGTTCATTAAAGCAGAGTAACAGGAGTATGAGAATCATTAAGGAGCTAGACAGCATAGAGTTTCCACTTTCTCAGTTGGAAGTACACACCCATTTCAGGCAATTAAAGTGTATAGACCGATCAATCCCAGGTCTATGAGCCTGGATGCATTACCTGCTTGTCATTGAATACAACAGTCACAAAAGAACGATATTGTTGACTCAATACATACTAAAATAAAATGCAAAAGCCATTATTACATGGAAGTAATTGCTGATGACTAACGACACTCCTGCCACAATAGTTAGAGTAGCTTTATCAGTTTTCATCAGGAAAAGGTTAAAGGTAACTATTACCACAGTATAATCAATAGCAGTTTAACATTAACATATTTAAGAATAATCTCATTAACTACTTCCTCACAAGCCCCCACTCAGAATTTGAGCACAAGCTTTCATCTTCCTTTTAAACAATTAAGACAGATGGCAAAGAAATCTGCGAGAGGTAACCCTAGTTTGAATAAAATAACGGGCTAATACCATTAGTACCTTTTAAACAAGCAGCCAATTGCTGTAAAAATACACAAGATTAAAGACTTGATGGTAAAATGGTAAGAATTTAAGAAACCAAAGCACTCCAAGACAGAAAATCCAACTGAAAGTAAGAATGGAAGATTAAGAAATTGACCATGTAGAATCTGGAATGAAAGCTCCACCATTACCATCGGAACAGGAAACATGGTAAAATGTAAAATATTATCAGAAAAAAAAATTTGCGTTTTAAACAAGCCTGGTACGATAATAATCAGTGATTATGGGCTGGATTGCTGCAAGTCACAGGGAAAGGCACACCATGATTTGAGACACTGCACAGGAGATGGTGGCTGAGAAAATTCGCCACAAGAACAATTCAGGGAAGAGGACTAAGGCAGCTTAGCGCGCATTAGTCACAGCTGCTGTCACATGTAAAAAAAAAGTGCATGGAGGTCTAGGTTAAGAAATAGAAAGGACCAGAGATGACAACGCAGTAGCAGTTCAATGGAAAACAATGGATTGCAGTATACATGATATACAGACAAGACAAATTGTTCAGAATGTTGAAGAAGTTGAAGAGCACTTGAAGGATCAGATTCAAGAAGAATGATCTAGAACATTGATATCGCAATTCCTGTCTTGTAGATTGCACTGATGTTCAGTACTAAATTTCATTTCAGAATAGCACTGGAATGATCACTGGTCTGAAAGTTGATGTAGGAATAAGGAAAGTGTTCTGAAAGGGACAGTCCTCTCAATTACTTGAAGGACCAATTTGGCAAAACACACGATAACATTCTGCAAATTGTGTGCAAGTCAACGCCAAAAATTGTATAAACCTAAGAATGCGGTAAATCAGGAAGAAAAACAGAAATTGAGTCGAGAGTCACTCGAACCAAATGTTAACTCTGATTTCTCTCCAAAGATGCTGTCAGACCTACTGAGCTTTTCCAGCAATTTGTTTTTGTGCCAAAGATTGTATATCTTAACACACATTCTTACCAATTGTTACAAAGATCTCCTATGGTATTCCATAATTGTTAAGAAAATATTGATAGTTAATAAAGTTGAACACTGTTCCAATGATCAATGAACACTTAACCCTTCCTTTAATTTTTCATTTCAGATTTTCCAAAAGCTTTGCTACCTTTTGAACCATGAGAGACTGTAGCACTAAAATAGCATGTTCAGATCATTCCCCAACCACCCTTTCCCTCTATACTGATTTTTTTTTCCCCTTAAACTATTCAATTACCCTTTGAAGACAATTGAATCTGTATCCACAGCCTGACCACCTCACAAAGTAATACTTCAGTCACCTCTTCTTTTTAGTGACCACCTTAAATCTGTGCTCTCTGGTGACTAGCCCTGGTGTCACTTGAACATGTTCTCTACTTATACCACCCAAATCCTTCACAATTTTGAACATCTCCCATTATATTTCCTCTTAGCTTTAAGAATGAGATTCGCCAGTACCTTCGCACAACTAATTACTTAGCCACACAATTATTCAACAAAATCTCTTCTACACCCTGTAGAAAGGCATGAACATCCTTGCTGAAGTGGGGATGTTACGCCAACTGGGACTGTCCTAGTGTTTGATATAGATTCAGCAGTAATTTGTCGATTTTTGTACACTGTGCAGCTTTTTCCAAAGTCCAGACTCCCACATGCTTTAATGATTTGTCCTGCCACTTTTTTGGATAAGATGATGCATAATATTTAAGTGATTCAAAACACTCAGTTCCTGGCATCACCTCTGTTCCGGTTAGATATTGGGATAGATTTCTGGTGGCATAATAATGCATTGCTACCATATCCAGATGACAATCTTCTATGTATGAGCCAAAACAGTGTTATCAACAAACATGAACAAAAACCAAATCTTTATTCAGTAGTTTATCTGATTATGTTTAAAAAAATAACAAGAATCATTAAGTCTTACAAAACTGAATAAAGTGTACTTGCCTTTTCGGACTCAAATGCAAGAATGAAAACGGTCCTTTACATCCCGACAGAGGACCCCTGCATTTAATATGGGAGAATAATTTTGTATGATTTAACTCTTCACCGTTCATTAGAAGTAACTTTTGTATAAATGTGAGGCAACTGAAGAATCAAACATGTTCTTGATGGATCTGCAAATGATTTGGATGAATTCAAATTTGTTTGGTGACTCGCAGAATTACCTAGAACAGCAAAATTTAGAACCATATTAAATTGAATATGTCACAACAAACAATTTGGCTTTTAATAAAAATCAGCAAAATCAGAATAATTATTTCTGAATCCATGTGTATTCACAGAATAAATCCAATATTGTGCCATTTTATTTTTAAGACCGGAAGTTAAACTCAGACTGATGGACTCCAGTGAGGTCAGCAATCTTCCACATTCCATAAATAATTTGCACTGAAAACAATGCATCCTGTCCATGAACTTGCAACCAAGTCCTATTTATCCTTCACCATTTTTTCACAAGCAGTGTTTTATTTTTAAATTCTCCTGCTTGTTTCCAAATCTCTGTTCACATTCCTTCCTATCTCTATGGCTTCCACCAGCCCTCTGAGAAATATGCATACTTCCAATGCAGGTCTTTTGTTCTTAGAACCCAGGACTGATGGTTATGCTTTCTGCTGTCTAAGCCTTTAGCGCTGGTACGTTGTCCCTTTACTGATATCCCCTGTCAAAATGTTCCTTAAAAGCTACCTCTTTGACCAAGTTTTTGGTCACCAGCTTCAACAACCACTCAAGCCGCAAACCTTGTTCAATTTTATGCTTGCAAAAGTCTTGGTACATGTTATACTCCAAGAAAAGGTACTACAGAAGAGCAAGTTGTTGAAATGAATACTTAACAACATGTGTGAAGAGACACATTTTGTATTGATCAATCACTTCTTTCAAAAAAAATTGTCAAATTTCTTTCTTGGGACTGGTAAATTCAGCCTACTTCATACGGTCATTGTAATTTTGGTTTCCTAATTTCACACACTAAGCTATGCAAGGAATAAAATGGACTGTGTGACTATGTACATACTCAAGAGAATTGTGGTAATTCTGAACTGCCCACATTTACCTCAAAATTAAGATATTCAGATGAAATATTCATATGCAAAACTGATACATTGCATACAAAAATATAGATTACATTGACAAAAATCATGCAATCTAATTAGCACAATACAAAAATAATCCCACACAAGTGAAAACATTAAGTACTCAAATTAATGAGGCAAGACAATTTGATCTTTTGATCTTTAATTAAACATGAAACAGCAATTCAAAATTTGAGATAGAAAATGGAAAGTGACCAATGATGAGTGGGAAGATAAAGTAAATGGAGTAACATGTAAATTATGGCTTATTAATGCAAACAGAAAACAGCATATTTTTAAAAGTAGAACAATAGGAGGCCAGCTATTAATCAAGTTTTGTATAAGAAATATCAGAAATAGATCTTTTAAACATTATGCGATTTATATTTGATTGCAATACTGTTTCCTGGATAATGGCCTGAATAATGAGTTCAGTTTTGTAAATCTGTTCCTAAATTACTTTTACTGAACAAATCAAGTTATACCAGAAGTTTATTAGCATAACGAGGCCCATCAGGATGCAGGTAGACCTCCAAATTTGACACTGTTATACAATAAATCAGATAAAAATGCTACTGTTTTCCAAATCAAAGAACTTTTTTTTCCTATTCATGCAATACCTTCATTTCATTTAATCATGATATATTTCTTACTCTGCATTCTACTTCAATTTTCTTTCACAGGCCTACAGTTTAAAAACTTCAACTGAAGTAGATCAGCATTCAAGTTAAATTAACTCGACCAAAGTACACTGTATTTTGAAAACACGGAAACAAATTGCAATGCTAAAGCTCCCAGGTGAATATTATTTTGCTGTCAATCATTTAAAGACAGCTATATGGATAATTACTTTAGAGAGATCAGGAAAAGATGCATTACTCCATGCAACATACAGAGCGAGAGACAAAAGTGCATGCAATTTTTATAGGTAATAAAAGAGCTTCAAAAAGCTCATGAAAGCTTTCAGGAATTTACACTTTGTCGCAAACACTTGCAGTCTATCAATTAGGACAAATGATCTACGAAATAGGAGGGAAATTATACTAATTTAGAAAAAAATCTATTGTTGCCAGAAGACCAAGTAGTAGATCAAAAGGCAACTATTTTAGTCAGTACAGTACTAACTCATATCAGTACAAGTGGTGAATTGTGAGAGAAAACAAAAATCACAACTATGAGACTGCAATCAGGGAACTCCATAAAATAAATGCATAGAAGTTATACATATCAATGCAAATTTACACTCAGTTGTCTTTATACTAGTTCATTTAGTTTTAATATATGCAGGACTAAAAAGCAAATAAGCCATTTGTTACTTAGACTTCATGTACACAATGCAACTACTTGGGGATGATAAATTCTAAATATGCACTGCTCCTCTAATGTGGAAGATTTAAATGATCCTGGATATTATAAACACACAACTACAAGACCACATTAGGATACTGCCAAATTTAAATACATTGAAAAATAGTGTGCTAAAATAAGTTAAATAGCCTTTAAAATACAAACAGTAATTTTAAGCTCTGTGCTTATAAAAAGTCAATTTTCTATTAATTAGGCTATTGATACCTACTGAACATACATATTATAAATTAAGGCAATTACGTCAGAGTGTCAATATAGTGGTTGACGTAAACAGGAGTCTACGGGTTCAGTGTCTCCTAAGTTGGTTGATTTTCTGTAAAGTAGTATGAAAATGCGAAACATTGCAAATTAACTCATACCATAACACTTGCTAAACAAGTATTGGATTTATTAAGCTAGTGAATCACCTAGAGGAGAAAATTTTCCACTTCCATGATAATAATCTGCCAGAAAGGCAAACATTCAAAAGGTAGGAAGTTGTATTTAAAAGACATTACAGAAGTCTAAAAAGTTAAATCAAACTGAGGTACATTTACTTAGGACAGTGTCATCAATGTTTGTATCAAACATCTAGCATCTCCTCCATAGACAAATGCACTTTTCTGAAACCTATGTAATACATAGTACAATAAAGAAAGCATTGCATTTCACTGGTTGCACATACATTTTTAAAAATTATATTTCAGAACCAAGAATAATTTGGGGAAGAATTTTGCATAACTTCTGGTTTGTTTCACATTTGGCAAAATATTAATTCCATTTATTCACTTTATTTACTACAATAATTTTCACATAGGCAATATACTAGATTAGTTTAAACTAAAAATTACATGATATCCAAATGGTTTCTGCAGAGCTAAAATTAATTTAGAAATGAAACTTACAACAGAAAAATAGTATGTTGAAGAGCTAAGCATCGTGAAATCTCAGATCATTGACCAAACTACACTCATTAATTGTTAGTATTAAACAAATCCAAAAAAATTAATTGGTTTCTCACATTCACTCAATTTCTGGATTTCAACAGAGAGGTTGAGTTTATAAAGACAGTTATTGATTAAAAAGCTTTAGGAAGGCAGAAAGTGCTTGAAATATAGCGCTCAAATGTGTTTTGTGAGACAACGGTATAAGGGCAAATGCTGCAATGAGAACTAACAGGGAAAGCCAATCTTGTGTTCAAGTGTTTAAAAGAGGTCGCCTTGAGCAGTAAAGTTCCAATAACCATGGCTCCTGGAAGATACTAGCAAATTTCCAAGATTTGTGTCTTTAGTGTTGTAACTCTGGTACAGCATGTCCTTTCAGTTACTATTTGCTTCTATTCCGTTCCTGTAAAAACAGCAAGAAACAGGTGTTAGATGTTGGTTTGTGGCATTAATTATTTTAACAAAACTTCTATTTCCAATGACAAAACTGTCATATAAGCCAGGAAATATAATTCATACTGCCATAAGATGGATAAATGCAGAATAGTTTTGAATAGCTTAATTCAATGAAATACCAGTTCTCCATGCAGGATTCTTTTGGAAATGGCCAGAACACTACCACTATTTTTTTTAGGTCTAATAACATAAAGCCACTTTTGACTACTGGAGGTAAATTAGTACCAGTGTTGAGCTTAAAAAAATTCAAAAACAAAAGGTAACAATGTTATAAGAATATCATTCAAAACTGAAGAATGTGGGGAGTTAATAGTTGGCCCAGCATATGCTCCATATAAGATGTTTGTCAGGTTTGGTTTACTGATAAAGAGCATGGAAATAATTTAATAAAATACTTACAGCAAATTAAGCAAATAGTGTTCACAGAAAGTAAGCTTCAACCATATAAACACAGGTTAAAAAGACTTAGTGAACATGGCTGGTTTAAGTGGGTTGCTGCCCATTTATAGCATTTTCACTTTTCAGGAATAAATTATGTCTTTAAAATTATGAAACACCTCAAGATACTCTACAGGAGCATTATAAAGCAAGGGCACGTCTACCACAGATGCTTTTAGATTTCGTAATTGATTTGATTCAGTTTCAGGTAACAATTGACTTTCAGTGAAGTTACAAGTAGAGGCCCCAACTAAGACATATAAACTTGCTGAAGGAAGCTAAACTTAGTAAACTGAAGAAATAATGGAGTGATGGAGACCAAGGTGACTTTTTTAAAATTCATTTATTTGTGGGATGCTAGCATTGCTGGCTGGGCCCAGCATTTATTGGCATCCCTAGTTGCCCCTTGAGAAGGTGAGGGTGAGCTGCCTTTTTGAACTGCTGCAGTCCACCTGCTGTGGGTTGACTTGCAATGCCACTATGGAGGGAATTCCAGGATTTTGACCCAGCAACAGTGTAGGAACAGTGATATATTTCAAGCTGGTGACTGGTTTGGAGGGGATGGTGGTGTTCCAATATATCTGCTTCCCTTGGCCTTCCAGATGGAAGCGGTTGTGGATTTGGAAAGTGCTGTCTGAGGATCTTTGGTAAATTTCTGAAGTGCATCTTGTAGATAGTACACCCTGTTGCCACCAAGTGTCCGTGGTAGTGGACACAATGCCTATCAAACACCCTGCTTGGTCTGAATGGTGTCAAGCTTTCGGAGTGTTGCTGGGGATGCAATCACCTAGGCAAGTGGGAATAGTCCATCAGAGCCCTGTCTTGTGCCTTGTAGATGATGGACATGTTTTGGGGAGTCAGGTGGTGAGTTACTCGCTGCAGAATTCCAAGCCTCTGACCTGCTCTTGTAGCCACTGCTTTTATGTAGTGAGTGCAGCTGACTTTCAGATCAGTGATAACACCCAGGATGTTGATAGTGGGGGATTCAGTGAAGGTAACACCACTGAATGTCAAGGAGTGGTGGTTAGATGGTCTCTTGTTGGTGATGGTCATAGCCTGGCATTTGTGTGACGTGAATGTTATTTGCCAGTTGTCATCCCAAGCCTGGATATTGTCCAGATCTTGTTGCATTAGGACATGGATTGCTTCAAGCAGTGTTGACCCTTTCACAGAAGGAGCGGGAGCAGCGGAGGAAGTGATGAGGACCAGAGGGGCATCCGGGAAGGAAAGCAGTTACCATATATATCAGCAAGGCGGTTAAACCCGAGACTCTACTACTGTAGTGTGTCCCACCTGCCTTCCTCCTCTAACCTAGTTAATAAGGTAAGGCTCATTCTAAACATCCTCTATTAAATATAAGTTTGTTATTGATTTTATAGCAACTTGAACTAAGCTTTCTACTTTAGTACTGCGTGGGTATTCAGATAAGTCGGGTATGGATGCTAGGGCAGTTGCTTGCTCCTCCTGCGGAATATGGCAGGTGGGAGACATGGCACACGTCTCCGCTGGCTACATCTGCGGGAAGTGCACCCAACTCCAGCTCCTTGAAAACGGTGTTAGGGAATTGGAGCTGGAGCTGGATGAACTACAGATCATTCGGGAGGCAGAGGGGCTAATTGAGAGGAGTTACTGGGAGTTGGTCACTCTTCAGGGTCAGGACAAGGATAAATGGGTTACAGTTAGGGGGAGGAAAGGGGACAGTCAGACCGTGCAGAGATCCCCTGTGGACATTCCCCTCAGCAATAAGTATACTGTTTTGGATACCTGGGGGGGGGGGGGGGGGGGGGGGGGGGGGGGGGGGGGGGGGGGAGAATGACCTACCAGAGGAAAGCCATAGCAGTCAGTTCCTCTGGCACTGAGCCTGACACTGTGGCAAAGAAGGGAAGGGGGCAGAATAGAAAAGTACTCGTGGTAGGGGACTCGATAGTTAGGGGAATCGACAGGAGATTTTGTGGTCAGGATCGGGATTCCCGGAAGGTATGTTGCCTTCAGGATCCGGGACGTCTCCTATCGGGTGTATAAGGTTCTAAAAGGGGAGGGCGAACAGCCAGAAATCGTGTTACATATTGGCACTAATGATATAGCCAGGAAAAGGATCGAAGTGATTTCAGGGAGTTAGGATGGAAGCTGCAGAGCAGGACGAACAGAGTAGTGTTCTCTAGTTTACTACTGGTGCCACGAAATAGCGAGGCGAGGAACAGGGAGTGGGCACAGCTTAACACGTGGCTGCGCCACTGGTGTGGGAGGGAGGGCTTCAGGTATGTAGATAATGGAGATGCCTTCTGGGGAAGGTGGGACCTGTACAAGAAGGACGGGTTGCATCTGAACTGGAAGGGGACCAATGTCCTGGGTGGAAGGTTTGCTCGAGTAGTTCGAGAGGGTTTAAACTAGTTTGGCAGGGGGGTGGGAACCTGAGCTGTATACCGGAGGTGAGGGTTGATGCAGATGAGGCAATAGCAAGAGGTAGACCAGCCAGTGGGAAGGATTTTCCTGGGAAGGAACCAAGGGATCAGTTAAAGTGTGTTTGCTTTAACGCAAGGAGTATCAGGAATAAAAGTGACGAACTTAGAGCATTGATCAGTACCTGGTGCTATGATGTTGTGGCCATAACAGAGACATGGGTTTCTCAGGGGCAGGAATGGCTGCTGGATTTTCCAGGGTTTAGAGCATTTAAAAAGAATAGGGAGGAGGGAAAAAGAGGAGGGGTGTAGCATTACTAATCAGAGAGGATATCACAGCTACAGAAGCTTTCATTGTCGAGGACGATCTGCCTACCGAGTCAGTATGGGTGGAAATTAGGAACAAGGGAGCAGTCACCTCATTAGGGGTTTACTACAGGCTCCCCAATAGCAGCAGGGAGATGGAAGAAAGCATAGGTCGGCAGATTTTGGAAAAGTGTGGACGTAGTAGGATTGTTGAAATGGGTGACTTTAACTTTCCCAATATTGATTGGAATCTCCTTCAAGCAGAAGATTTGAATGGAGCTGTTTTTGTAAGGTGTGTTCAGGAGGGTTTCCTAACTCAGTACATTGACAGGCCGACGAGGAGAGAGGCCATTCTAGACTTAGTGCTCAGAAACGAGCCGGGCCAGGTATCAGATCTTGTGGTGGGAGAGCATTTTGGTGATAGTGATCGCAATGATTTAATGATTTGGATGAGGGGACTGGGGGCATTCTAGCGAAGTTTGCCAATGATACGAAGTTAGGTGGACAGGCAGGTAGTACTGAGGAAGTGGGGAGGCTACAGAAGGATCTAGACAGGTTGGGAGAGTGGTCCAGGAAATGGCTGATGGAATTTAACGTGAGCAAGTGTGAGGTCTTGCACTTTGGCAAAAAGAATAAAAGCATAGACTACTTTCTAAATGGTGAGAAAATTAGTAAAGCCAAAGCACAAAGGGATCTGGGAGTGCTGGTCGAGGATTCTCTAAAGGTAAACATGCAGGTTGAGTCCGTGATTAAGAAAGCGAATGCAATGTTGTCTCTTATATCAAGAGGGTTGGAATATAAAAGCAGAGATGTACTACTGAGACTTTATAATGCTCTGGTTAGGCCCCATTTGGAGTACTGTGTCCAGTTTTGGTCCCCACACCTCAGGAAGGACATACTAGTACTGGAACGTGTCCAGCGGAGATTCGCACGGATGATCCCTGGAATGGCAGGTCTAACATATGAGGAACGGCTGAGGATACTGGGATTGTATTCGTTGGAGTTTAGAAGATTGAGGGGAGACTTAATAGAGACATACAAGATAATACATGGCTTGGAAAAGGTGGACGCTAGGAAATTGTTTCCGTTAGGCGAGGTGACTAGGATGCGTGGACACAGCCTTAGAATTAGAGCGGGTCAATTCAGAACAGAAATGTGGAGGCATTTCTTCAGCCAGGGAGTGGTGGGCCTGTGGAATTCATTGCCACGGAGTGCAGTGAGGCCGGGACGCTAAATGTCTTCAAGGACAAGATTGATAGATTCTTGTCGTCTCGAGGAATTAAGGGCTACGGGAGAACGCTGGTAAGTGGAGTTGAAATGCGCATCAGCCATGATTGAATGGCGGAGTGGACTCGATGGGCCGAATGGCCTTACTTCCACTCCTATGTCTTATGGTCTTATGGCAACTGCCTCACATTCTACATAACTATGGAGAAAGAGAGGATTAGGCAAAATGGGAGGATATTTAATTGGGGAAGAGGAAACTATGATGCGATTAGACATAAGTTAGGAAGCATGGATTGGGAGCAATTGTTCCATGATAACGCACTATAGACATGTGGAGACTGTTTGAGGAACAGTTGTTGCAAGTGATGAATAAATATGTCCCTCTGAGACAGGCAAGAAGGGGTAAGATAAAGGAACCTTGGACGATGAGAGCGGTGGAGCTTCTCGTCAAAAGGAAAAAGGTAGCTTACATAAGGTGGAGGAAGCTAGGGTCAAGCTCAGCTCTACAGGCAGGCAAGGAAGGAGCTTAAAAATGGTCTGAGGAGAGCCATGAAGGGGCACGAGAAAGGCTTGACAGAACGGATTAGGCAGAACACAAAGGCATTTTACACTTGTGAGGAATAAGAGAATGGTCAAAGAAAGAGTAGGGCCGATCAGGGACAGCATAGGGAATGTGTGTGTGGAGTCTGAGGTGGTAGGGGGAGCCCTAAATAAATTTTTTGCTTGTCTTTACTAAAGAAAAGGACCTTGTAGTGAATGAAACCATTGAGGAGCAAGTAAGCATGCTGGAACGGATAGAGATTGAGGAAGCTGATGTGCTGAAAATTTTGTCAAACATTAAGATTGACAAGTCGCCAGGCTGGGACCAGATTTGTCCTCGGCTTTGGGAAACGAGAAATGTAATTGATTCGCCACTTGCGAAGATCTTTTCATCCTCGCTCTCCACTGGAGTCATACCTGAGGACTGGAGAGAGGCAAACGTAATTCCTCTCTTCAACAAAGAAAGTAGGGAAATTCCCAGCAATTACAGACCAGTAAATCTCACGTCTGTCGTCTGCAAGGTGTTAGAAAGGATTCTGAGGATAGGATTTATGACCATCTGGAAGAGCATGGCTTGGTTAAATGCGTCAACACAGCTTTGAGGGGGGCAGGTCATGCCTCACTAACCTTATCGAGTTCTTTGAGGATGTGACTAAAAGTGTTGATGAGGGTCGAGCTGTGGATGTGGTGTATATGGACTTCAGCAAAGCATTTGGTAAGGTTCCCCATGGTAGGCTCATTCAGAAGGTCAGGAGGAATGGGATTCAGGGGAACATAGCTGTCTGGATACAGAATTGGCTGGCTAACAGAAGACAGCAAGTGGTAGTAGAAGGAAAATATTCTGCCTGGAAGTCCAGGTTTCCACAGGGCTCTGTCCTTGGGCCTCTATTGTTTGTAATTTTTATTAATGACTTGGATGAGGGGATTGAAGGATGGGTCAGCCAGTTTGCAGATGACACAAAGGTTGGAGGTGTCTTCAACAGTATAGAGGGTTGTTGTAGGCTGCAGCGGGACATCGACAGCATGCAGAGATGGGTTGAGAGGTGGCAGATGGAGTTCAACCTGGATAAATGCGAGGTGATGCATTTTGGAAGGTCGAATTTGAAAGCTGAGTACAGGATTAAGGATAGGATTCTTGGGAGTGTGGAGGAACAGAGGGATCTTGGTGTGCAGGTACATACATCCCTTAAAATGGCCACCCAAGTGGACAGGGTTGTTAAGATTAGATTAGATTACTTACAGTGTGGAAACAGGCCCTTCGGCCCAATAAGTCCACACCGACCCGCCGAAGCGCAACCCACCCATTCCCCTACATTTACCCCTTTAACTAACACTATGGGCAATTTAGCATGGCCAATTCACCTGATCTGCACATCTTTGGACTGTGGGAGGAAACTGGAGCACCCGGAGGAAACCCACACACACACACACGGGGAGAATGTGCAAACTCCACACAGTCAGTCGCCTGAGGTGGGAATTGAACCCGGGACTCTGGCGCTGTGAGGCAGCAGTGCTAACCACTGTGCCACCCACTAGAAAGCATTTGGTGTTTTGGCTTTCATTAACAGGGGTACTGAGTTTAAGAGTCGTGAGATCTTGTTGCAGCTCGACAAAACTTTGGTTAGACCGCACTTGGAATACTGCGTCCAGTTCTGGTCGCCCTATTATAGGAAAGATGTGGATGCTTTGGAGAGGGTTCAGAGGAGGTTTACCAGGATGCTGCCTGGACTGGAGGGCTTCTCTTATGAGGAGAGGTTGATTGAGCGAGGACTTTTTTCATTGGAGAAAAGGAGGAGAAGAGGGGACCTAATTGAGGTATACAAGATAGTGAGAGGCATAGATAGAGTCGATAGCCAGAGACTATTTCCCAGGGCAGAAATGACTAACACGAGGGGTAATAGTTTTAAGCTGGCTGGAGGAAAGTATAGAGGGGATGTCAGAGAGTTGTGAGAGCATTGAATGCGTTGCCAGCAGCAGCTGTGGAGGCAGGGTCATTGGGGATATTTAAGAGACTCCTGGACATGCATATGGTCACAGACATTTGAGGGTGCATACACATGAGGATCAGTGGTCGGCATAACATCGTGGGCTGAAGGGCCTGTTCTGTGCTGTACTGTTCTATGTTCTAATATCTCGGGAGTCGCGAATGTTGCTGAACATTTTGTAATCGGTGAACATCTCCATTCTGACCTTAAGATGGAGGGAAAGTCATTGAAGAAGCAGCTGAAGGTTGGGCCTTGAAGACTACCCTGAGGGACTCCTGCAGAGATGTCCTGGGGCTGAAATGACTTACCTGCAACAATTATGACCATCTTCCTACCTGTCAGGTATGACTCTAAGCACTGGAGTTTTCTCCCTAATACTCATTAATTCCAGCTTTGCTTGGGCTCCTTGAAGCCACACTCCTCCGAATGCAGCCTTGATGTCAAGGGCTGTGACACACCTCACCTCAGGAATTCAGCTCTTTTGTCCATGATCAAACCAAGACTAGAATGAGTCAGGAGCTGAATTGATCTGGCGGAACCGAAACTGGGCAGCACTGAGCAGATGACGCTTGATAACACTGCTGATGACATGTCCATCACTTTACTGATGACTGACAGTAGACTGATGGGCTGGTAAATGGCCGCATTGCATTTGTCCTTATTTTATGTAAAAGTCATTCTGCTATTATGTGACAGTAGTGTGTTGCTCTGTGACTTCGCTATAGAAAATGGTGCAATGGAAAACCACTATAGAAAATTACGCTGTGGAAGATCACTAATAGAAAATCTCTATACCTGTTCAGCAAAAAGTTTGTGTTACCTAAACAACACCCAAACGCGCATTACTGCCAATTCGCACTGACAAAGTGCACTTTATAGCAGAATGACCTGTACAGGATATACTGAGAATGGTATAAATTGAAAATAGGAGACTCCTACAACAGAAATGTGAAGTACAAAATCACAATGTACAATGAAACAGGTGGATGACCTGCCTTAATATGATCACTATTATACTAGACTGATGCAATTAGTCATATAACATACCAGGAACATGACATGAAGATGTTCAGATTGTTTAAGGGAGCGACTAGCATCAATAAAGTCTGAAGTGCAGTGACAGTAAATGCAAATTCATTATTTCTGATAGCTACCTGGGCACTGATAAGCCCTTATCACCATTCCTGATGAAGGGCTTATGCCTGACACATTGATTCTCCTGCTCCTTGGATGCTGCCTGACCTGCCATGTTTTTCCAGCACCACACGCTCGACAGCAGATAAGGGGATAATAATGAGAAGAGATGCAGTCAATGCGGGACTGAGGGTATTGTAATTAAATGCAAGCAATATGGGAAACAAACAAGTTTCCAGCACAGATTGAAATTGGCAGGAACAATGCTATGGGAATCAGAGAGACATGGCTGCAAGGGGATTAAGGCTAGGAATTAAATATCCAAAGATATACAGATGGGAAGAGTTGCTTTGTTAGTAAGAAATGAAATTAAATCAATAGCTAGTCACACAGAGTTGGAAGGCGGAGAACCAATGTAGGTAGATTTCAGGAAATGCAAAGGAAAAGACGCCCTAGTGTGAGTTAATTAGAGGCCTCCTAACAGTAGTCAGTACGTTGGGAAGAAAATAAATCAGGAGATTAAAAAAGGTATGTAAGAAAGGCAGTATTACAATAATCACAGAGACTCCAATATGTAGGTGGACTGGAAAAATCAAGTTGGTCACAGATCCCAAGAAAAGGAATTTGTGGAATGTCCAACAGATGGAACAGCTTGTGTAGCCCACTAGTGAACAGGCAATTCTAGATTAGGTTCCCCATGGGAGACTGGTGAGCAAGACTCGATCTCATGCAATACAGAAGAACTCACCATTCAGATACAGAACTGGCTCAAAGATAGAAGACAAGTGGTGGTGGAGGGTTGTTTTTCAGACTGGAGGCCTGTGACCAGTGGAGTGCCACAAGAATCGGTGCTGGGTCTGTTATTTTCATCATTTATATAAATGATTTGGATGTGAGCATCAGAGGTACAGTTACTAAGTTTGCAAATGACACCAAAATTGGAGGTGTAGTGGACAGCGAAGGAGGTTACCTCAGATTACAACAGGATCTTGATCAGATGGGCCAATGGGCTGAGAAGTGGCAGATGGAGTTTAATTTAGATAAATGTGAGGTGCTGCATTTTGGGAAAGCAAATCTTAGCAGGACTTATACACTTAATGGTAAGGTCCTGGGGAGTGTTGCTGAACAAAGAGCCCTTGGAGTGTAGGTTCACAGCTCCTTGAAAGTAGAGCCACAGGTAGATAGGATAGTGAAGGCAGCATTTGGTATGTTTTTTTTATTGGTCAGAGTATTGAGTACAGGAGTTGGGAGGTCATGTTGTGGCTGTACAGGACATTGGTTAGACCACTGCTGGAATACTGCATGAGATTTATTCTCCTTCTGTCGGAAAGATGTTGTGAAACTTGAAAAGGTTCAGAAAAGATTTACAAGGATGTTGCCAGGGTTGGAGGATTTGTGCTTTCAGGAGAGGCTGAACAGGCTAGAACTGTTTTCCCTGGAGCGTCAGAGGCTGAGGGGTGACCTTATAGAGGTTTATAAAATCATGAGGAGCATGGATAGGATAAATAGACAAGATATTGTCCCTGGGGTGGGGGAGTCCAGAACTAGAGGGCATAGGTTTAGGGTGAGGGGGGAAAAGATTTTTTAAAGGGCAACTTTTTCACGCAGAGGATGGTACATGTATGGAATAAGCTGCCAGAGGAAGGGGTGGAGGCTAGTACAATTGCAATATTTAAAAAGCATCTGGATGGGTATATGAATAGGAAGGGTTTGAAGGGATATAGGCCAGGTGCTGGCAGGTGGGACTAGATTGGGTTGGAATATCTGGTCGGCATGGACCGAAGGGTCTGTTTCCTTACTGTACATCTCTATGACTCGATGTGCAATGAGGCAGACTTAATTAGGCAGTTTAAGGTGAAGGAGCCCCTAGGGGGCAGTGACCGTAACCTGACAGAATTCACCCTACAGTTTGAGAGGGAGAAGCTGGAATCAGATAAAACAGTATTACAATTGAGTAAAGGAACTACAAAGATATAAGGATGGAGCTGGTCAGAGTTGTTTGGAAGGACAGCCTAGAAGGGAAGGTGGTGGAGCAGCAATGTCATACAGTCATAGATGTGCAGCACAGAAACAGACCCATCGGTTGAGGTCGTCCATGCTAACCAGACATCTTAAATTAATCTAGTCCCATTTGCCAGCATTTGACCCATACTCCTCTAAACTGTTCCTGTTCATGAACCCATCTAGATCCTTTTAAATGTTGTAATCGTAATAGCATCCTTCACCTTCTCTAACAACTCGTTCCATAGATTAGATTACTTACAGTGTGGGAACAGCCCTTCCGCCCAACAAATCCACACCGACCCACCGAAGCGCACCCACCCAGACCCATTCCCCTACATTTACCCCTGCACCTAACACTACGGGCAATTTAGCATGGCCAATTCACCTAACCTGCACATTTTGGACCGTGGGAGGAAACCGGAGCACCCGGAGGAAACCCACGCAGACACGGGGAGAATGGGCAAACTCCACACAGTCAGTCGCCTGAGGTGGGAATTGAACCCGGGTCTCTGGCGTTGTGAGGCAGCAGTGCGAACCACTGTGCCACCGTGCCGCCCAGAGATGCACCACCCTCTGTGTGACAAGTTGCCCCTTACGTTTCTCAAGTCTTTCCCCTCTCACTTTAGAAGAAACATTGAAAGGAGGATGAGCCAACCATGGCTGACAAGTGAAGTCAGGGAGAGTAGAAAAGCAGGACAAAACAAAACATACAATGTAGCGAAGACAAGTGGAACACTTTTAAAAAGCAGCAGACAGTAACTGAAAAAGCAATAGTGGGAGAAATGATAAAATGAGGACAAGCTAAACCCCAGGTTATCAAAAAATCCCTACAGTACAGACAAAGTCATATGGCCCATGAAATCTGTAGACCGTCCAAAAAGCAACCCACCCACTGCCCCACCCAGCCCCAACACATCCTCATTGTCCACTGGAGTAGTGCCAAATTATTGGACGGTGGCAAATGTTATTTTCTTATTCAAGAAAGGGAATAGGGATACCCTGGGAATTACAGACCGGTCGATATTACATCTGTGGTGGGCTAAGTATTGGAGAGGATTCTGAGAGACAGGATTTCTGATTACTTGGAAAGCTATAGTTCGATTAGAGATAGCATGGTTTTGAGGTGAGGCAGGTCATACCTCACAAACCTGACTGAATTCTTTGAGGATTTGACCACACATTGAAGATAGAGCAGTGGATGTGGTGTACATCAATTTCAGTGAGGCAGTTGATAGGGTTCCTCATTGTAGGCTCATTCAGAAAGTAAGGAGGCATGGGAGACAGGGAAATCTGGCTGTCTGGATAGAGAATTGGCTGGTCCACACACAACCGAGGGTGGCGGTTGAGTAATCACCCTGGAGCTTGGTGTTTCGCAGGGAACAGTTCTGGGACCTCAGCTCTTTGTGATTTTTATAAATTATTTGGATGAGGGAGTGAAGAGTGGGTTAGGAAACTTGCCAATGACACAAAGGTTAGAGGAGTTGTGGATAATGTGGAGGGCTACTGTAGGTTGCAATGGGACGTGGACAGGATGCAGAACTGGGCTGATAAGTGACAAATGGAGTTCAACCTGGAAAAGTGTGAAGTGATTCACTTTCGAAGGTCGAATTTAAATGTAAATGTTAAAGGCAGGATTCTTGGCAGAGTGGAGGAACAGAGGGATCTTAGGATCCACATCCACAGATCCCTCAAAGTTGCCACCCAAGTGGAGAGGATAGTTGACAGAACATAGAACATTACAGTGCAATTACAGGCTCTTCGGCCCTCGATGTTGCGCCGACCTGTGAAACCAATATGAAGCCCATCTAGCCTACACTGTTCCATTCTCGAACATATGCCTATCCAATGACCATTTAAATGCCCTTAATGCTGGTGAGTCAATAACTGTCCTAGGCAGGGCATTCTATGCCCCTAATAATCTGAGTAAAGAACTTACCTCGGACATCTGTCCTATATCTATCATCCCTCAATTTAAAGCTATGTCTCCTTATGCTAGCCATCGCCATAGAAAAAAGGCTCTCACTGTCCACCCTATCTAATCCTCTGATCATCTTGAACATCTCGAAAGTCACCTCTCAACCTTCTTCTCTAACAAAAGCAGCCTCAAGTCCTTCAGCCTCTCCTCATAAGACCTTCCCTCCAGACCAGGCAACATCCTGATATATCTCTTCTGCACCCTTTCCAACGCTTCCACATTCTTCCTATAATGCGGCGACCAGAACTGTACGCAATTCTCCAAGTGCGGCCACACCAGCGTTTTGTACAGTTGCAGCATGATTTCACGGTTTCAAAACTCAATCCCTCTTCCAATAAAAGCTAACAGACATCCCCTTCTTAACAACCCTATCAACCTGACTGGCAACTTTCACGGATCATGCACATGGACACCAGATCTCTCTGCTCATCTATACGACCAAGAATCTTACCATCAGCCCAGGACTCTGTATTCCTGTTGCTCCTTCCAAAATGAATCACCTCACACATTTCCGTATTAAACTTCATTTGCCACTTCTCAGCCTAGCTCTGCAGCTTATCTATGTCCCTCTGTAGAGTAAAAAGTGAGGTCTGCAGATGCTGGAGATCAGCTGAAAATGTGTTGCTGGTTAAAGCACAGCAGGTCAGGCAGCATCCAAGGAACAGGATGTCCCTCTGTAACCTGCAACATCCTTCCGCAATGTCCACAACCCTACCAACGTTAGTATCAGCCACAGATTTACTATCCCATTCTTTTATGCCCTCATCCAGGTCATTTATAGAAGTGACAAACACCAATGGACCCAAACAGATCCTTGCATACATCACTAGTAACTGAACTCCAGGATGAACATTTCCCATCAACCACCACCCTCTGCCTTCTTTCAGCTAGACAATTTCTGATTCAAACCCCTAAATCCCCCTCAATCCCATGCCTCCGTATTTTGTGCAACAGCCTACCGTGGGGAACCTGATCAAACGCTTCACTGAAATTCATATACACATTAGCTTTACTCTCATCCACCTGTTTGACCACCTTCGCAAAGAACTCAATAAGGTTTGCAAGGCCTTGTGACCTACCCCTCACAAAACAGTGTTAACTATCCCTAATCAACTTAGTCCTGGTCAAATATTCCTTTCTAAATGATTATAAGTCCTTTCTCATTATCCTTTCCGACACTTTACCCACAAGCGAAGAAAGGCTTACTGGCAGATAATTACCAGGGTTGTCTCTATTCCCCTTCTTGAACAAGGGCATATTTGTTATCCTCCAGTCTTCTGGCACTATTACTGGAGACAATGATGACAAAGATCAAAGCCACAGGCTCTGCAATCGCCTCTCTAGTTTCCCAGAGAATCCTAGGATAAATCCCTACCAGCCCATGGGACTTCTCTTTTCACACTTCCCAGAGGTCCTCCTTATGAACCTCAATCCTGTCTCATCTAATAGCCAGTATCTCAGTATTCGCTTCGACAATGTTGTCTTTTTCCTGTGTGAATACTGACGAAAAATATTCATTTAGCACCTCTCCTATGTCCTCAAATTCCACCAGAACCTCCCACTGCTGTCCTTAACCGAGTCTAATCTTACCCTAGTAATTCTTTTATTCCTGACATACCTGTAGAAAGCTTTAGAGTTTTCCTTGATCCTACCTGCCAAAGACTTCTTGAGTCTCTTCTTAGCTCTCTCTTTAGGTCCTTCTTGGCTAACTTGCAACTCTGTCGGGCCTTAACTGAGGCTTCACGTCTCATCTTTACATAAGCCGCCTCCTTCCTCTTGAACAGAGATTCAACTTCTTTAGTAAACCACACTCCCTCACTCGACCACTACCTCCCCGCCTGACAGGTACATATTTATCAAGGACACACAGTAGCTTTTCCGTGAATAAGCTCCACATTTCAATCAAGCTCATCCTTACAGTTTCCTTCCCTATCCTATGCATCCTAAATCTTGTCTAATTGCATCATAATGGCCTTTTCCCAGCAACATCTCTTGCCCTGTGGTATACACCTATCCTTTTTCATTGCTAAAGTAAACATAACTGCACTGTGGTCACTATCACAAAAGTGCTTATCTACCTCCAAATCTAACACCAGGGCGGGTTCATTATCCAGAACCAAATCCAATGTGGCTTCGCCCCTTGTTAGCCTGTCTACATATGGTGTCAGGAAACCATCCTGCACACACTGGACAAAAAGTGACCCATTTAAAGTACTTGAATTATAGCATTTCTAGTAATATTTGGAAAGTTAAATTCCCCCATAGCATCTACCCTGCTCTATCCAGAATCATCTTTGCAATTCTCTACATCTCTGGAACTATTCAGAGACTTGTAGAAATCTCCCAACAGCATGACCTCTCCTTGCTTGTTTCTAACCTCAGCAGATATGTTCCCATCAAATGTCCTCTCTGCCACCATAATACTATCTTTGACTAACAATGCCACATCTCCTCCTCTTTTACCATCTTCCCTGTTCTTCCTGAAACATCTAAATGCTGGACCCTACAACAACCATTCCTGTCTCTGCTAAACCAGGTCTCTGAAATGGCCACAACATTGGAGTCCCAGCTATCAACCCGTGCTGAAAGTTCACCACCTTATTCTGGATGCTCCTGCCGTTGAAGTAGACACACTTCAAACCCACCTTCCTGCCTGCTGGTACGCTCTTGCAACCTTGAAACCTTATTTATGACCTCACTACTCTCAACCTCTATACACTGGAGCTACAATGGGGTGCTGCAGGCAAGGATAATGCATTAACAAGGTAGAAAAGCAGTCATTATGAAGAGCCATTTAACAAGATGAGGCAGCATTCAGTATGGTGTGTTGGCTTTCACTATCAGGGGAATTGAGTTTAAGAGCTGTGAGGTTATGCTGCAGCTCTATAAAGCCTTGATGAGACTACACTTGGAACAGTGTTCAGTTCTGGTTGTCTCATTATAGGAAAGATGTGGAAACTTTAGATGTACAGGGTATAAGCAGGCAGGGAAATAGTTAAGTTCTGAGATTTGTGAAACAAGAGATTCAGCTGAGAATGACTCAGATCAGATAACTAGGAGAAAGTGAGGACTGCAGATGCTGGAGATCAGAGCTGAAAGTGTGTTGATGGAAAAGCGCAGTAGGTCAGGCAGCATCCAAGGAGCAGGAGAGTCGACGTTTCGGGCATGAGCCCTTCTTCAGTTCTGGTCACCTCATTATAGGAAGGGCTGAAGAAGGGCTCATGCCCGAAACATCGACTCTCCTGCTCCTTGGATGCTGCCTGACCTGCTGCGCTTTTCCAGCAACATATTTTCAGCTCAGATAACAACTTACAGTTAACAATGGGGTGCTGCAGGCAAGGGTAATGGGTTAACAAGGTGGAAAAGCAGTCATTATGTACAGCCATTTAACAAGATGAGGTAGAATTCAGTATGCGATGTCAGTTCACAAAGGGAAAGTATTCATGTGAAGTCAGTTATTTATCGTGTAACAGCAGATGGCTTAACCTTTATTATTCACACTCGCTGATTGTAATGGTCACTCCATCAATATGTATGTTGCCTTATCTGGATGCTCCTCCCTCTAAAAAGACTATATAGTTAATTGAGAAATTGCTGTTCCAGAGAAGACCGAGGACTCATGTCTCTGTGCATACGCAATCGTTCTCTCTTCCTCCAGGGCCCAGAGTAAAGATGAAGGAGCTAAAACTACTCTGTATCTGAGTATTTTGCTTTGACTGGGGGTGGGGGCGCAATGGGATGACAATATAGTAAGTGTGCAGAGGAGATTTATCAGAATGCTGCCTAGACTGGAGGGCATGTTTATGAAGAAAGGTTGTGCGAGCGAGGGCTTTTCTCATTGGAGCAATGAAGGATGAGAGGTGACTTGACAGAGGTGGGCAAGATGTTTTCTTAGATTGAAAATAGGCCATTTGGCCCAACACGTCCACAATGATCCTCCGAAGAGTAACCCACCCAGGCCCATTCCCCTACCGTATATTTACCCCTAACTATTTTACTAATGCACCTAACACTATGGGCAATTTAGCATAGCCAATTCATATGACCTGCACATCTTTAGACCGTGGGAGGAAACCAGGACACCCAGAGGAAACCCAAGATGACAAGGGGAGAAAGTGCAAACTCCACACAGACAGTGGCCCGAGGCAGAAATCGAACCCAGGTCCCTGGCGCTATGGGGCAGCAGTGCGAACCACTGAGCTACCGTGCCGCCCCAAAGATGATGAGAACCATAGATAGAGTGGATAGCCAGAGACTTTTGCCCATGGTGGAAATGTCTATCACGAGGTGGCATAATTTTAAGGTAATTGGGGGGAGGTTTAGGGGAGATGTCAGAGATATGTTCTTTACACAGAGTGGTGGGTGCGGGGAAAGCAGCGCCACCAGTGGCAGTAGAGTCAGATACATTAAGAACATTTAAGAGACTCTTGGAAGATAGTACAGGAAAGGTATGTTGGTTAGTCTGATCTTAGAGCAGGATAAAAGGCCGGCACCACACATGGGCCAAAGGGCTTGTACTGTGCTGCACTGTTCTATTTGTTCTATGTTCTATCAACTCACCTAGTCGCACATGCCATTTAGCATGGCGAATCCACCTAACCTGCACATTTTTGGGTTGTAGGAGGAAACCAGAACGTCCAGTGGAGTATAGCTGAGAAGATTGTGGAAGCATTGTGGTGCTCCTTTAGGAATCACTGGAGTCGGGGGAATGCCAAAGCACTGGAAAATGGCTAATATAACACTGTTTAAGAAGGGAGGGAAGCAGCAGATTGGGAATTATAGGCAGGATAGCCTGAATTCAGTCATTGATAAGATTTTCAACTCCATTAAGGACGGGTTTGCAAAATACTTGGAAGTACATGGTAAACTGTGTCAGCATGGCTTCATCAAGGAGTCATGTCTGACAAATTTGTTGGAATTCTTTGAGGTGGTGACAAGAAGGATAGACAACAGAAAGCCCATAACATGATCTATTTGGATATCCAGATGTTCTTGTGACAAGGTGCCAAACAGGAGGTTATTAAATAAGAGCCAACCTGTTAGGGGCAAAGCACTGGCATGGACAGAGGACTGACTGACTGACACAAGGCAGAGAGTGGGGAAAAAGGGATTTCTTTCAGGAAGGTAGCCAGCGACAAATGGAGTTCCGCAGGGGTCAGTGTTCAAACTACAATTGTTCACATTAAACATCGTGGCAGCACAGTGGCTCAGTGGTTAGCACCGCTGCCTCACAATGCCACAGACACAGCATCGGACGACCGTCTGAGTGGAGTTTGCACATTCTCCCTGTCTGAGGGTTTCCTCTGGGTCTCCAGTTTCCTCCCACAATCTAAACATGTGCAGGTCAGATGAATTGGCCATGCTAAATTGCCAAGTCGGGGTAAATATAAGGTAGGAGAATGGGGGGGGTGAAGGTTGGTTACTGGTCGGTGCAGACTTGTTGGGCCAAAGGACCTGCTTCCACCCTGCAGGGAATCTAATCTAAAAAAACGGTCTGCGCAAACGGACTAAGGGCACTATTGCTACATTTGCAGGTGGCACAAAGATAGTTGGAAGGATAGGTATGTTGAGAACGTGACGAGATGGGAGCAGAACTTTTGACCGGCTAGAAAAGTGGTCAAAGTAGCAGCAAATGGAACACAATGCAGGAAAATGTTATGCACTTTGGTCAGAAGAATAGAGGTTCTAAGTACTTTCTAAATGAGGAAAGGCTTTGGAAATTTGAAGCTCAAAGCGACATACAAGTTGATTAGAGTGTCATACATCATGGAAACAGACCTGTCGGCCCAACTGGTCTATGCTGACCAGACATCAAAAATTAATTTCCTGCCATTAGCAAGCACTTGGCAAATATCCCTCCAAACCATTCCTATTCACATATCCATCCAAATGCCTTTTAAAATATTGTATTTGTACCAGCCTCCACCACTTCCTCTGGCAGCTCATTCCATATATGCATCACACGCTGCGTGAAAAGATTGCCCCTTTGACCTCTTTTATATCTTTCCCCTCTCACCCTGAACCTATGCTTCCTAGTTCTGGATTCCCCACCCCAGGGAAAAGAATTTGCCTATTTACCCTATCCATGCCCCCTCATTATTTTATTAACCTCTATAAGGTCACCTCTCAGCCTCCGACACTCCAGGGAAAACAGCCCCAGCCTGTTCAGCCACCTCCTATAGCTCACATCCTCCAATGCTGGAAATATCCTTGCAAATCTCTTCTGAACCCTTTCCAGTTTCACAACACCTTTCCAATAGGAAGGAGACCGAAACTGCACACAAAATTCCAAAAATGGCCCAACCAATGTCCTGTACAGCCGCAACATGACCTCCCAGCTCCTATGCTCAATGCTCTGACCTATGAAGGACACCTTCTTCACTATCCTATCTACCTGCGACTCCACTTTCAAGGAGCTATGAACCTGCACTCCAAGGTCTCTTTGTTCAGCAACACTCCCCAGGACCTTACCATTAAGTGTAGAAGTCCTGCTAAGATTTGCTTTCCCAAAATGCAGCACTTCACATTTATCTGAATTAAACACCATCTGCCACTTCTATTGGCCCATCTGATCAAGATCCTGTTGTAATCAGAGATAACCTTCTTCGCTGTCCACTACACTTCCAATTTTGGTGTCGTCTGCAAACGTACTAACTATACCAGTTATGTTCACATCCAAATCATTTATATAAATGATGAAAAGTAGTCGACCCAGCACCGATCCTTGTGGCACTCCACTAGTCACAGGCCTCCAGTCTGCAAAACAACATTGGTCTCTACAGGAACTGTCACACTCAATTTCCACCCCACTTTCCTCCACGTTCTTAGATGCATCCTATCCGGTCTGGATGACTCGACAACCTTTATTACAGCCAACCACGTTAATTCTTTCTCAAAAAATGTTTCGCCAACCCAATTTATCACCTACGTTTTTTCACACTATGCATCAGCAGCATTGTTTTCCTTGTTAAGGACAAGCACAAAATTCTATTTCTGTCATGTCCTCTGCTTCCCATGCATGGATCCCCGTTCTGATACATAATCAGCACCGCCTCTTACTACATTTCCATTTGCATACCTGAGGCGGCTTTGCATTCAGTTTTATTTTAGTTGCTAGTCTCTTGTCATACTGTCTCATTTCCTTTCTCACAGCACCTCTGACTTTTCTATTTCAGCCATGTTTTTAGTAGTTATCCTTCTTTTAGAAATCCTAATGTGCTGCTTCGAAAGTATACTGCTGTAAATGAAAATTACTTCTTCTAAAATGTATAATAAATCTGTAATATATTCCTTACATGCAATATTTACATTAAAAACCTGCTGGCCAGTCTGAAGCCAACCAACCCCAAAAATCTTCCTACTAACTCTTTCTGCTCGCTGCTTCCCCTCCCAGGTACAGTGTCTGTCAACACCAGAATATCACATCACCTTCACAAGTTTTGACTAATCTTTCCTCTACTTGTTCCATTAGTCCTTTCTCTAAAACACTAGAAATGTAACATTATATATCATATCCGATCATGACTGTAAAAAAGGAATTTTGCTCCTCCAACTGTAAAATTTCCCATGATTTCTATTGTCTTTCACTGTTCCAAAGTGCCAACAATATTTATCAGTTCTGAGTGGTTACCACAGCAAACTCATTGCATGCAACAAATTATACATGTATCACAAATGATCAATTTAAAAGAAACACATTTTACATTAGAAACACCATTCCTCAGACTAAATGCAGCAATGTACTAAATTCTCCCAGTTGATACCATTTAGAGATGAATGGAAAACCATATGTTCAGTAGTTCTCGGAATGGTTTCTTTTGATGACTACTCAAATAAGCAAATATAATCGATTCTAGAAATAATAATACCCAGTTGCACTTAAAGGTCATTCAAATTGGTGATATCTACATAAAATCTTTAAGTGTTAAGTTTGAAACAATATACTGAAATGTTTAACGCAAAAGATAAACATCGTAATCTGGATTCTCAGGTGTTCTAAAGATCTCAGACCTGTATCCGAGAATCAGCAATATCAGGGCGGCACAGTGGTTAGTACTGCAGCCTCACTGCACCAGAGACCCGGGTTCGATTCCCACCTCAGGTGGCTGTCAGTGTGGAGCTTGCACATTCTCCTCGTGTCTGTGTGGGTTTCCTCCGGGTGTACCGGTTTCCTCCCACAGTCCAAAGATATGCAGGTCAAGTGAATTGGCCATGCTAAATTGTCCAGAGTGTTAGGTGCAATGGTCCGGGATAGTGTGGGGAATGGGTCTGGGTGGGTTAGTCTATGGAGGGTCGGTGTGGACTTGTTGGGCCAAAGTGCCTGTTTCCACACTGCAGGGAATCTAATCTAATAAAAAAACCCACAGTTTATTGTTCAACACAGATTTCTGACCTGCGTTGACAATTACCTATTAGATAGGTTGTTAATAAATTGAGAAATTATGGGAGATATAGATATATATTTCATCCTCTACATACACATGCGCTAAATAATAGAAACAAAGAAATTGAACAACAATACTCATAACAAAGCTGCAGACTAAACATCAGTTTCAACATTTATTTTATACTTACTCTACGTATGGCTTCCTCCTCCTCTTGACGCTTTTCATAATGTGCAAAGTCATCAAAGATTGAAGTGGTATGCTTGTAAGTAGCAATTATTTTAAGCACTTGCTTGGCTTTTTCCAGGGGCACCTCCTGTGTGTCCCTTGAATTGGTAACTGGTTTGTTATCATTGTTTTCCAATCGAATATGCCGAAGCTGGTTATTGGGTACATCTTTCACAAAGATCCACTTAACTTCAAACTTGCCCTTCCATTTATCCTGTGACCAAACTCCAGCAAAAGCATTATAGTCCACTGCTGACTTCATCTCAGCCACTCCACAAAAATGTCCACTCCCATTTACACTAAAGAGTAAATAGAGTGGTCCTTTACCATTCAAGGAGCGAAAAGCAGCATCCAAACGTTTATTACCATGTTCAGTACTGCACCAAATAGAGTATTTGATAGAACGGTGTATATCGTCCTCAGAATAGCTTTTAATTATAAATACTCGACCTGTCTTCAGACTCCAGTCAAAATCTTTGGGGTTGTAATTATGTAAGCCCTTTAATTTTTCCAATACAGGATGTACTTCTCCTCCTGACGGTGAAGTGCTTAATGACGCTATACCCAACACAAAACTCTCACTACTTGCTCCACTGGTCTGATTAAAGCTAGCTCCCCGATTGCGAGGAGCCACCCAACGATTTTGTGGCTGCTGCTGACCTTGAGACTGTGACGGTTGAGGTCCTGGATTCTGTGGTTGTTGCTGATTTGTTGGATGGGTCTGAATAGCAATTGGTTGCTGGGGAAGCTGATGCTGCTGAACAACAACTGGAGGAGGCATAACTTGCTGTACAGATGGGACTTTGGGCACATTGCCTTTGTCTTCCCAAGTTCCAATATTCATGTTGTGTTTTATAGGCGGTGGTGGTACTGCAGGTCCACCTAGTCCCATGTTAGTCTTAGGCTTTAATTTTGGCTGAGGCTTTGCTGGTTTCCTCGCAATAGCAGCCCATGATGTAGGTTTAGGTGCTGAAGTGCTCGTTGCTGGGGTGCTATTAGCAACAATGCTACTGCACATACCTGTACTACTAAGAGCAGAACCTACAGTTTTAGTGACAGCTGTTGTCATATCTCCTCCGATCTTCAGTCCAGTCATGCCTTGTTCAATGCTATTTATGCCAGGCACCTTGCTCAAAGAATCATTGCCAAATCCAGCCTGCCCATCAGCTATGGCTCTTCCAAGTGAACTAGGTGGATATCCATAGCTGTTACTGTATGCAGAACTTTGGGTTGACTGTCCTTGAGATCCACTTGCTCCCCAAGTAGAAAAGTCTGCATTCCCAGGAAAAAAGTTAAATCCATGTTGATTCAAAAATGGTGGGGTGCTCCCCAAGGCCCCAGGCTGACTAAATACACCGTCTGGTATAAAGTGATGCTCACCATTGCTCATCTGTCCATACGTTGTTAAGTATGGCATTGGAGGATCTCCCCCTGTTGACCAGGGAGCTTCACCAAGTGAATAAGGAAATCCAATGGAAGGAGCATAATAACTGGGCATGTAAGGATCGGACATTGGTGGGTAGCTGTTGCTCTGCAAGAAATAAAACAAAGTTAAAGCTATAAACATACAAACAAAGACTGTACTTTCTTATTAAGACCACATCTTCTGTAAGGCAAAACACAGCAACAGTTTTCAAAGTATGTAAGCAATTAAAAGGTGCAAAATTGAATTATTACAATGCAGGTAGAGGACATTTGGACCACCAGGTTTGCACTGACCCCACCCCCTCCCCACTCTATCCATGTAACCCCACATGTACCATCATTAACCTAACAAGCTTGCACACTCGAAAAAAGTTTAGCTTAACTAATTCACCTAACCTGGATGGCTCAGTGGTTAGCACTGCTGCCTCTCAGCACCAGGGACCCCAGTTCGATTCCAGCCCAGGGGACTGGCTTTGCAGAGTTTGCACATTCTCCATGTCTGTGTGGGTTTCTTCAGGTGTTCTAGTTTCCTTCCACAGTCCAAAAATGTGCAGATTAGGTGGATTGGCCATGCTAAATTGCCCGTAATCTCCAGGGATGTGCAGGTTAGGTGGATTAGCTATGGGAAGTGCAAGCTTTAGGGATAGGATAGAGACTTAGGTGTGGATGGAATGCTCTTTGGAGGTTGGTGTGGACTCGATGGACCAAATGGCCTGTTACCACACTGTAGGGATTCTATCTTCTAACCTGCACATTTTTGCATTCTGGGGGAAAGTTAGAACACTCCTGAGACTGGAATTGAACCCAGGTCCCTGGCCCTGTGAGGCAGTAGTACTCACCACTGAGCCAACATAACTTAACATGGCTACACAGCTTAAGGTGATTAAATGCTGCACTTCTTTTGAAGTCAGAAGGTGCAACTCTTGTGCCTTCCAAAGTGAGAGTGGCTGACGTTAAGCAGCTCCAATCGCCAATTAAGAGGTTGAGTTTATTTTTAAATTAAATTAATTTAATTCAAAGCTTTTGCCTCCATGTGGGAAAGCTTCTTTACACAATGGAGCAGACTAATTTATTCTCACTCAGACACAACACAAATTTACTTCTAAGGTAATGAAATCTTTGCTTCCAAGTGAATGGCAAGAAGCTAAGCAACTTGAATGCACATTAAACAACCTCTCACTAGTGTTTGTTGTCACAGCAAATTTAATACAAAGCCATTAATAAAAACACTCAATTATTTGGCAGACATTCAACTATCAGGGCATATTAAATTATCAGCTGTAGGAAAAGCAATGATATGATTCAACTCACTTTATAGTTGTATATTAGGTTTATATTATAATCCTAAATTGTTTCAATAGTTAATTCAAAAAAAGTACAAAAGCAAGAAACGGTTATTCTATACATCAAACATTTATTTTTGAGACTTAATGATACCCTGGGAATTCAATTCACTCAGTAAAATTGCTCCAACCTAACTACAAAAATTAAGTTGCCTTATTTCTAGCATAATTACAAATGGCATACGTTTGTACTTCCAAAACTGAAAACTGAAATTAAACTCTGCATTTTTTTGCACAGCAGGTATTTGGAAACTCTTAGTAAACTTCCCAATGTGTCCAACTAGCCATTCTTCAGAGATAAGGACAATGAATATCAATCAAAACCATGCAATCAGAAGTTACGTGCCCAGATGCAGATTTTCCAGTAGCCATTAGTGGCTTGCATTCAAAACTGAACCACAGGTTAATTTTAACTACAGAGGAATCTCCATTATCCAAAGTACACGGGTGGGGAGTACTTTGTTTGGTTAATCGAATTCGTATAACATTGTTCAGCCAAGCACTGGGACCTTGCGATCTTGCCGGAAAATCTGATATTCAGATAATCAAATGTTGGATAATCGAGGTTCCTGTGTGTTCCTAATTTAGGAGCTAGATATAACTCTTCATTTTCACTACTGTATTAGCTGAAGTCAAGAGACAAATCAAAGGACTTTCTTTGTCTACGTAGCTTAGCACTACATTCTGGAAAGTCATAAGTTAGAATGCAAAAGGCAGCAGTTTTACTCATTGCCCCATCTGTTCCTCCTTTGTTTTCCCCATTGACATATAAAAAGCTTACATTTTAAGTCAGATTTCAAGACCAGGAAACTTCATGTGAAGTACTTCCTGCAGAACTGTGCAGTCTCTGAAACCATTAGAAGTAAGATTCTACCAGAGCTTGAAACACTTCACACTAAAATTTGATTTTAACATGTTTCAGTCTGAACAAAGGTATCAACGAAGCTTTTTTTTGCGGGGCCTTAGTTCATACAGATTCTTCACCAGTCCCAAACTAAATTAAATTAGCCTCCACCTTAAATACCCTGCTGTATGGAAAACAGATAATTAACAACATGACATAATGGATTTTAACCAGTCTATTTTGTTTTTGTCATTGACTAATTCTTGGAGGCTTTGCCATCTAGAGTCCACTATGGAACTATCATCACCTACACTTTGGTACAATCTAGAGGCACAATGCCTGAACACATTCTTTCTCACGACAGAAAAGCGTCTTTCTCTGCATGTGAATATATGTAGCTGATAGCAAGTGCAAGCAAGTACTTAATCTTAAAATTGGCTGTTAGTGTAATTCTAGGCACAGTTCGGATTATGTAGCAAGTGCCATCCAACTATGAAATTACATCTAGTATGACATTCCATTGGGCTCATTTGAAATTAATTTAATTAACTAATCTTCATTTTCAAGTCAAAACTAGGGTATTTCTAGTTGTACAACAGCATCTAATGAAAGAAGAAAGATAATTCAGCATAGTTTTTCCAAAGATCTCAGCCTCGGTTCAAATATACAAAATAGGAGCAGGATTCATCCACCAATAAACAAGTTTTTTTCAGTGAATTGGGAAATGAAAATGAAACAACACAGTCAGAAAATGTATACTATTTAAGTGGGCTAGAGGACTTAAAAAAATGCCTACCTAAACCTTTTAGACGGCATTCTTAGTTACAACAAATATAGGTTTCAACAGCATACATGAAAAAATAATTAGCTTTTTTAAAACTATGCTGAAAAATCAGCATAGTAATTTTGTAGGAACTGTAAAACCATCAGTTTTACTTCATTAAACAATTTGCTTTACCAACTTCTACAGATGAAAGATAAAGCAGAGTCTGGTCAACCATGCAGAACAAAACATGGATGAGTAAGGGTTGCATCACTTCCTGTTAACATGGAGCCAACAGATCTCAGTGAAATTAGCTAAATAAAACCAATTCCAATGAGAAAAGAAAATAGCTGGAATGGACAAGGGAGGCTTCAATTCATACCAAACAGTCTGAATTGTACCAAACATAACCACCTGATGAAGCAGCGCTCTGAAAGCTAGTGCTTCCAATTAAACCTATTGGGCTATAACCTGGTGTTGTGAGATTTTTAACTTTGTACACTCCAGTCCAACACTGGCATTTCCCAATCATACCAAACAGTAGTTGAGATGTTTGCATGCAGAAAGTTTAAGGTTTCCTACTCAGACTTTTTTTTGTTGTGCAATAGCCAGAATTAAACTTTAACAAGTGTTAGTATTCTAATCATTTTAGGGTAGATGTGAATTGCATTATACGTATAGCCAGTCTGTCACCCATTGCAATCCAACCATTTTTGATAATTACTCATCTGTACTTGCTTATCTGACTAGGCAATCTCTTGGCATCTATGATACCATGCTAGGCACTTACAATTAGGGCCAGTGTAGAGGAAAAGAAGAATCAGAATTATGATTCTGCAAAGCACCAAACAAAACTGAAACAGATGTACAGTCAATAAAAGTAGTACAGTGTTCCAAAAAGCAGCTATCTTTAGCTCCAAAATGTAAATTTATCGAATTAAAAAATGTTATTTACTTTTCAATAGAAACTAAAGATTTTGAATGTTTCTATCTATCAGGGTAAGCTATTGTGCCCGTAAGCATATATTTACTGACAAAGCAGAGCTAAACACACCATTAAACCTGTAATTTTCATACTGAACAACCAAGATCAGTATGGTGCCTCAGTGGTTAGCACCGCAGCCTCTCAGCGCCAGGGACCCAAACTCAATTCAGGCCTCAGGTGACTGCATGGAGTTTGTTCATTCTCCCTGTGCCTGCTTGGGTTTCCTCGAGATGTTCTGTTTCCTCCTAGACTTTAAGGATGTTCAGGTTTGGTGGGTTGGCCATGCTAAATTGCCCATAGAGTTAGGGTTGTGCAGGCTTGATGAATTAGCCATAGGAAATGCAGGGGGTGGGTGAGATGCTCTTTGGAGGATTGATGCAGACTAGATGGGCCAAAAGGCCTCTTCTGCACTACAGAGATTCAATTAATTAATTTTTGAACAAAAAGAACTTGCACATGTAAAGCCTTTAATGTATGAAACCATTCGAAGAAACTTCACAGATATATACCTGGATATAAAATGAGATGGAGTCAATAGGCTTTAAAAACTATTTGAAAAACAGAAAATAAGTTAGGTTCAGGAAAGAAATTCAAGGATAGGGTATGGTGGTTGCAAACATGGCACTAATTATATGCAAGGAGTAGGGAATTTAGTTGATGTAAAGGTTTATCAGAAGGTATAAAGAATACAAGAGAGCACAGAAATAGAAAGAGTCATGCCTACTAAAGCATTTTCACATGAGAATTGTAAATGAGGTATTGGTGGACCAGGTGTCAATGTTAGTCTACAAGCACTAAAAGTGATGGGCCAATTGTGCTTAGCATCGTGTCGAAACTCACAGCAGCATTTTTGATGAGTTTTGGTTTATGCAGTATGGAGAACAGGAGCCCAGGAGAATGTTTGTATCGTCAAGTCTGGAGGTGATAAAAATATTAGATGAGCATTTCAACAGCAGATGATCTGAGACAGTGGCAGGTCGAAGGGCCTTACTTTAGGTTCCCAGACCTGGTCAAGCTGGCAATTAATAGATCCAGGCAACAGGTTATTGAAGGGGTTATAGTGCTGATTGGTCTGCCCCTCTTTTGTGGCTCCTGTGATCAGTTGCCCATTGTGAAGGAGTAATCGCTGTTACTGGCACAACAGAGGTTTTCACAGACCAGTGGGCATCACAGTGGTTTGTGTATCATCACCCGGGAGAATATTAACTTAATATGTTCCTGTTCATTTTTTGTAAGTTTTGTTAACTGTTTCATACAGTACCTCACCTGGTGCTGTTGAACTTAATTATAGTTTTGCTAAAAAGAACAGAGGGGGAATTTTCAACAGTGGTTTCCAGGCTTTCTGCATGATCTCCATCTGAAATTACAAAATGCTGGAAATGCTCAGCAATTTGGACAATATCTATGGAGAGGGTACTTGAAAGATTAACTCTTCTGCCCGACGATGCTACTTGATCGACTCTGTGCTTCCAGCATTAACACACTTTTTTAAAAGATGACATTTCCTTTAATGTGTAATTTCTTACAAAAGGAAGTCCAAGGCTTCTGTAAATTTGATAATCATAATGATATATTCGTCATAATGAGTACCAGCGATCCTAATTTAAAGATTATCTCATGCAAATTTATCTTCCTATTTCTAATGAGACACATTGAGAAAAATGTCACATTTTTCCCAAAGGGCTGCACAAAATTTCATGAAATGTGTTCACTCTTCCAATTACCCAACTTTGACAATATTCTTTCACATCTTAAATTCTTCCACATTTCACTTTTACTGCTGATATCAAAGTCACAATTAAATCATTGTAGAATATTTATAAATTCACATTACCTTAAGTTTTAAATCCCTGAAATTATCCCATAAATGTGTAACTTTGGATTAATGACTTGTTAAAAAGACTACGCAAAACTTACTAAACACTGGAGTGTGTAAACCCAATCTTTAACTGTGGTCTTGAGTGGAATCAGAATTGTAGAGAGTGGGAGAGATCGGGATTGGACTTGCTGCTGATCTCCTTCAATGAACTCATTGATTCTTACTTAAGGTTCATACAAAGATAGCCCCTTTAGTGGGGTGCTTATAGCTTCTGTAGAAACACATCTCAGAAGGCAACCTTCCGCAGAGACCAAAATAGATAAAAAGGAAAAAAATCATGTTTTCTTGATAGTTTTCTCTCTCAAAGCTTTGACTTCCATGAAAAATGGTTTTATAGGTGCTTACTGTCCTTCAGAATTTCACTTGAACAAACATTAATCATCTGAGTACCCAATTAATCTTTTGGGTTAACTGTAGTTGGACATATGCCTGAAAGTTTGATGTTACATCATGAGTGATCACGTTGACAGTGCAGCAAATGTTAGGTCCTCTGGAGCTGTGTCACTGCAGATATACAACCCAGGGGGAGGTTTCAGATAGGTGATCTGACAACCTCAGTCTGCACAGGATAAAACCATTTGATTTCAAACTTAGGCAAACTCTTTGAAGAGCCTTGGGAAAGGTTGATGGGCAGAGAGATCTGAGAGTGCAGGCCCATTGTACCCTGAAAGTTGCTGCACAGGTGGATAGAGTGGTTAAGGCGGCATATGGTATGCTTGTCGTCATTGGACGGGGTATTGAGTATAAGAGCTGGCAAGTCATGTTAAAATTGTACAACACATTGGTTTGGTCGCATTTAGAATACAGTGTACAGTTCTGGTCGCCACATTACCAAAACGACGTGGATGTTTTGGAGAGGGTGCAGAGAAGGTTTACGAGGAGGTTGCCTGGTATGGAAGGTGCTAGCTATGGAGAGAGGTTGAGTAGGTTTGTTTTCATTAGAAAAAAGGAGATTGAGGGGGGGACCTGACTGAGGTCTAAAAATCCTGAAGGGTATAGAGGGGGTGGATTTTTTCTAGGGTGAAAGATTCAATAACAAGAGGTCAAGCTTTCAAGGTGAGAAGTGGAAAGTTTAAGGGGGATACATGCGCTAAATACTTCACACAAAAGGTGTTGCCAGCAAAGGTGGCAGAGGCAAGCACGGTAGATTTATTTCAGATGCGTCTGGACAGATGCAGGAGTATATGGGGAGCAAAGGGATACAGATGCTTAGGAAGTGGGCGACTGGTTTAGAAAATGGATTTGGATCGGCTCAGGCTTGGCGGGCTGAAGGGCCTGTTAATTTTCTTTGTTCACTGATGTTTTATTGAAGTGATGTTTTAAGCTTGTATCTTTAGTGTTGGTTGATTCTAACATTAACATACTGAATGTTAATGTTAGAATCATTGAATTTAGAATAATATTTGGAAATTGTAATAATCAAACTAATCATTTCTGCAATAACATTTTACAAATGGCTTGTGACTTTATTAATATACTACTAATGACTAATCATCGGAGCATTAGGCTTTGCCCATAATCCATCTGAAATGTGAGTTAGATTAAGTGTGTGTCATTTGTGGTGGTATAAGTGGAAGTCATTTAATGCAGTGATTTACATTTCTGAAATGGATCATGTCCCACTGGTAGATTTGCTGTTAAATGTTCTAATGCGTCATTTTCTTCATTCAATGCAGTCTAGCAAATGCAACGAACTTCCTCTGCATGGTTTACCCCTCCTAGTCAGCTGTATATACCAGGATCAGAAGCAACCTGCATAGCTCGAGAACCCACTGCCACCATGGTCAGAGTCAGGAAATCCCTTTGACTGGACAGCTCAAACAATCCCATAAACGCAAGCCAAACATCTTCGCTTTGAAAAGGCCAGTGGAGACCTGCTCCATTATTTCGAATAAAGGCCACAGCAGGACCTCATTGAAAGTCCAGAGGCAAAGCAGTCTGGAAAAAAGTCCAAATCCCAAAGTTTGAACATTACTTTTCTAGATTGTTCTCCTGGGTTATTTCCAACAGTATCCAGGAAACAATTCCAAATTGTTGCACTCATGTGCACACTAGCACTCAGCTCCTCTTCAATACAGGAATCAAGATTAAATTGGAACTCAGAAGCTACTGATTCTTGCAGAATACAGACTAAGCACTATTGATAATTATTTCAAATACTTTACTGATGATTGGAAAGCACCAGATGAGTATTTATAAACAACTTGTGTATATTAAATATAATAAAACATCCCAAAGATTTCCTAGGAGTGTTGCCAAATAAAATTTGAACGTAAACTATGTAAGGAAATATTAAGGCAAAGTTTGAAAATGAGTTTCTTAAAGAGAGACAGACTTTTAGGGAGGGAATTACAGGGCTTAGAGTCTCAGCAGTTGAAAACTCAACCAGCAATGACAGCGAAATTAAAATCAAGGATTCTCAATTGGCCAGAATTGGATAAGTGTAGGTATCTCACAGGGTCACAGAACTAAGATGTGATCAAAGAGATAAGGAAGAGTATAGTCAGACAGATCTAAAAACAAGAATACCAATTTTAAAAGAGATGTAGAGTTTGTAGAACAGAGTACATGAATGATGAAAAACATTACCTGGTGAGAGACAGGGCAAAGTTTGGTATGAAAGAGAGTACAGACAATAAAACATGAGAAATTAGATAGTAGCCCATTGGACAGTTTTGTTCGTAGATAACAAAGGCATGAAAGAGGATGTCAGTAGCAGGAGACAAGGACAAAGACAGAGGAGGTAAAATTAGACACTCTAAGCGATATTGTCACTGTGTGATCAGAGGTTCATCTTGTGACTAAATGGGACACCAAAGTTGTGATCAGTCTAGTTCATCTCAGACAGTTGCCAGAAAGAGGGATAGTTTGTAACAGGAAGCAAACAAATGGCTTCCATCTTCCTACTATTAAAGTTGAGAGAAATTTATGTTTAAGCAGCATTGATAGTCTTAACAATTGAAGTTAGAGAGGATGACGGAGTCATATGTGGTGACAAGTAGACCTGGGTGCTATCAGGGTACATTCTGAAACTGATGGTGCATTTTCAGATAATATTGCTAGAGGGAGGGTTGATGATAAATCCTTAGGGACATTTAAAGGTAGCTGCAGAAGCCTATATCTGGACAAGTAAGGAACAAACTGTACATTCAAAAGTTGAACCTGACCTGATTCTAAATAGGGCTCTTACATAAGTTGCCCACTCCCCAATATTATCCAGTTAACAATAACTAATGACAAGTCTTTCATGCCAGCAAATGTATAGTATTAAAAATGCAGGGAGGAATCAGCCAATCCAATGAAGGGACACTGAGTGCAAGCACATGCAGGTGCGATTGAGGGAGGAAGCAACAAAATTGCATTTATAATACATCATACAGGAGTTTCCCACAGAAATTCATAACTTATTCAACTTAATCAAGTGACAAGATTATTTCTCATGTTAGCAAATGTAACAAATCCTGTATGATGCAACTGAGATGACCAGATCCTTTTATTCAAGGAAAACAGAACAAGCCAGGATAGGGTTCCAGAACTGACAGTGTTATAACAATGCTATAAATATTTTACAATCATCTGGGTTAGAGATAGCATTTACAATTAACATATCAAGAACACTGAAGATATGGGATGTCAACACAGGGCATGAACCAGCAAGGTTCTGATCAAGAGCACACCCAGTTTTAATTTATTGCAAGCAACCCATTTAAGTGGTGACTGGCAACTGCATAATGGAAGTTTATACCCACAACCTTTTTAGGGATTAACATTTGCCGTAAAATGCACCAGTACTGCAAGGGCAAGTATCAGAGGCTTGCATAGTCCAAACAATAATATATGCACAGATTTATCACTTCATCCAAGAACATGCATATGCATCACGTCTGCTGACAGACTATGGATCCCCCCTTGTAACATTATCTTTTTTAGAATGGCAAGGTTCTGAATGATTTTAAGCTTAGCTGCAGAATTTGAGATTATGATCAGATTAGACTTACAGTGTGGAAACAGGCCCTTCGGCCCAACAAGTCCACACCGACCCGCCGAAGCGCAACCCTCCCATACCCCTACATTTACCCCTTACCTAACACTACGGGCAATTTAGCATGGCCAATTCACCTGACCCGCACATCTTTGTGACTGTGGGAGGAAACCGGAGCACCCGGAGGAAACCCACGCAGACACGGGGAGAACGTGCAAACTCCACACAGTCAGTCGCCTGAGTCGGGAATTGAACCCAGGTCTACAGGCGCTGTGAGGCAGCAGTGCTAACCACTGTGCCACCGTGCCGCCCATCAGTTCAACTTCAGCACAGTACAGTACCAAGGAAATTGTGCATTGTTACAGGTGTTATCACATGGAGAAACAAACCTATCTGCAGCTTGGGTGGCTGTAAAAAATGCCCTCTCACCATAAGAGAAGTAGGGCTATTCTTTCAATATCTCTACACAGGACTTTGTTGAGGGCTCTTGTTCATAATGGAAGTGTCCCTACTTCTGGACCAAATCATACCTGCTCCAGAAGTTCATCATTGCGCCTAAAATTAAAAATAAAGGACAGAACATAGCTAAATGCAAATGTTTTTAGCTAGTTTATTAACTGATTAAGGTGGGACCTGCACTTAATAATTCAATGAATTAAAAGTGTTTTCAAATCAGACTGCCCACAAGTATTTTACAAATGTTAACTGTTTCCTTACCAAAAAAAAAAGACAAAGTTTAAAATGAAGTTCTGGAAATAAAATAACATGCTGCTAGCTTGTGTTTTTAGGGACTTTTTAAAATTTTCTGGTCAACCTTTACTTCAAATTCCCTGTCTTCTTCCTGAATGGTGACTCAACAGCATGTCACCCAAGATATTTTATCTTTAGGGCGCTGAAAGGAATTTGCAACAGAGGATTGTTACTTGCGCATTAGGAACTGCTTTCTTTTGATGTATTCTCAAACGCACAAGTGCTAACTTGTCAAATGTCTTGGTATTGAAGTGATTTAATTGCCAATTATAGCAAGTACCTAAAAATACTTGTGCTGTCTCCAACAAGCCCAATTTCAGCAGCAACACTGAAAAGTAAGGGGAGTGGTCCAAGAGACAAACTTCAGGATACCATGAAGGCAGCAGAGTTTGTTGGTGTTTTAATACAGATGCTAGCTGACAAGATTTCTGGCCACACCGGTTCCAGAAACGCTATGCACCTAGCCAAAATATCTCCACATTATTTGCCTTCAAATTGTTCTTTGATGGGATTGTTATTCACTACTGCAACTTTCACACAAATTATTTAGAGTATTTTTCAAGATAGAAAATTCTGCCTTCAGCATGCTGCACAAGAAAATATTTCTTAAAAAAATTAGTTTTACCACTGCATTTAGTACAGTAATTTCACATATTATTTGATAATACCATTAACAAATTCATGGCAATAAAAGCTTTCCATTATAAATACATTTCCAATTTTAACCAAGTAATGTACACAAAGCCCAAAATTTAATGAATTTTGAAGATAATTTTGAAGATTAAATGTTAATTACCTGATTCGTCTGGCTGGTTAAATAAGGTTCAAAATCATCATCATTCACTGTGTCTTTTTGATGCATCGAACCGTTCTGAACTGTAATGGAAAACGTTCCATTAGAAGATGTCCCTTAAATAATGTAGTCACCTTTGAAAATCTAACTTTTAAAGTTTATTTCACATCGAATCTGATGCATCCTGTTACGCTATCCAATGTTAGAAAAAGGACAGGTGCCTCATGAAATGCTAATGAACTTATAAATGTAGTTTCAGAACATACTGTATGAACATACATAGTATGCCGAACTAGAACATTATGTATTTGCACAGCAGATCACGATCTTTCTTCAAAAAAAAAGGTATTATCTCAAAGGGAGATCTCAAATAATTTAGAACAGTAATATGGATACAAAAGATATCTCGCATAATTACATGACATATCAAAACTCAAATCATTAATAGTCCAAAATAAACATTCACCCTTCCAAAAAAACCTCACTAAACCAGGATGATGTATAGTTTTACAATTGTATAAACATTCCACTATGAAATATATAATGTATGCTGGTTAAGGTGCAATATTAATGCCAAAATAAATCTAACTGCATGGGTAAACAAAGCCTAAGGTCAAATTTTAATTATTTGTTCAGTGAAGTGTGTAAATTCCAATTTGAAAGTGTAAGCAATTTAATATTCTTAGTGAAATATGAAATATAACATATGCACATGCAATTTTTTTGTATATAATTGGCTTTTCAGAGACATTACTCAATCAAGTTAAAGTTGTCTTTTTGAAGGACTGAATTGTTATAATGTTGATGACAATCAATTCTGCTGTATTTAGTAATCGCATTTGAGGCAATAAGATCAATTAATTACACACAAATTCAGGTCTTAAGAGTGGGCAAAAATATGATAGATGGAACACAGTGCAAAGTACAAGTTATCCATCTATGTAGTGAAAGTGTTTTTGGATGGCGGGAGAACTGCGGACACATTGAATTCAGAGGAAATCGGGTGACTTTCTACATGAACAGAAGTTAGTTATTATGCAGGTGCAGTAAACAATTAGATAGACAAATAGTATGTTAGCTTTTGTTACAAATGGAATATAAAAGTATAAAAACCATTATTAGTTATGGAGGACATCAGGGAGACCATACCTAGAATACTGCATGCAGTTTCCTTTACTTGCTCTAGAGGTGTAGGCAACCAAAGGTCACAAGACTGGTTTCAGTGATGAGGGGCATTACTTCATGAGGATTTGATTGATTGATTTGATTTTTCATGTCACATATACCAAAATAGTGAAATGTATTGCTTTGAATGCTAACCTGAAAAATCATACCTTACGTAAGTACACCAGGGTAATAGAGCAGAATGCAGAATAGTGTTTCTCTGCACTTGCTCTAATATGAGATGTCCATATAGAAGTCTGATGACAGAAGAGACATCAACAAACTAGGCTTATCTACAGTCACTGCAGTTTAGAAAAATATGACATCAACATGAAACAAAATAGAAAGTGATACCCCTGAACACTGATATGATCACTGCCTCAGAATAAGGGGTTCAGTTACTTAGGATTGAGACAAGGAGAAATTTAACACTACAGTGGCAAACTTCTAGAATTGTCTGTTGGACAGCTATGGATACTCATTTATTGAACACATTCAAGGCAGAAGTTCATAATTTGTTTAGTGTTAAGGCATTTAAGGGATTTGGGAATGGTGCTGAAAGGTAGAAAATCTTGCTGAATGGTCTACTGCAGTTCTTATGTTCTAGGATCAGGCAATTCCATGCAGTACATCTCTATGACTCTATAATGATCAATTTCAGTGCCTGGTTAAAGGTTCCAGCATTAATTAGCTTTTTTTTAAAATTGGTTTCACATCAGTAACTATCTGATGGTTCCAATACAGTTCCATTGTTTTTATTAAAACTTGAAGAGTCCCTGGTGCAAAACTAAATGAAAGTCAAATGATTTGGTGAAAGGACAAGAATATTATAACATATAATAGATAAGTGATTATCTATCTAAGTATACTCACAAAAGCTAAGGTAATCATGGGATAAATTCATACACTGATTAATCTAGAGCCATGGACTTTTACCTTTTCTCATTTTAGGAATTTTGCATGAGAAAGTATGACATTTAAAGGTGATGGACAGGAAGTACACAAAAATGCAACATTTTCTATTCCATCATCTTTATGGCAAGTCAAAAAAAGCTGCCGTATAATCATAAAAACATATTGCAATATTACTTTATTAATATGCAAATGTTTGTTTCAGAGGGCCCAAAATGGAATTCCAGTTGATTTGAAAATAAATTGATTCACATATCAATAAAGTAGCTGTTATTAATAAATTTAATGCAGGTGTCAAATCAGTTGTAGCCATTTAGGTTTCAGTGAAATCCTTTATTTCTTCATATTTCTCTTTGAAGAGGCACACAAATTGTTGAATACAAGAGTTAAAACATAAGCTATTATAGCCACATGAATAATTGGGAATCCCAATGTGTCCATTGTATTTCTACTCTGACCAAATAATAAATAAAGTCACTGTAATACATTTAACTGCTAAGGGCACAAAGTATAACATATGTGAACTATATTTTTTTGGTAAACAACAAGACAAGAACTAAGCAAGTATGTTGTTTGATTGAGTGCTTGTTTGGTTATAGAATGGCAGAAGTAAATCGTTGTACGTAAATTACACTAATCTGTATTGTTTGAGTAAAAGATATTTTGCAGTAGTGCATGTGGTTAAATGTACCTGTGCCTAGTTAGCAATTTCACACTGGATTACACTGCACAAGACATGCTATTTCCTTGTTATACTGCTGGGCACACAGCTGACTTCCATTTTGTTGATAAATGAATAATTTTGTCAAACAGTCTGAGTAGACATCAACTATCAATGCAGCCAAGGTCTGAGAAGGTGAACAATTAACCTAACTACAAAATTCAAATTTGCAGTTTAAGATTGGAAATGCAATGCTCAGTTATTAGTATTTCAAGACAATTTTCTCAAAAGACATATCCACTGCTAGAAAATGGTCTGAACTTCAGGTTTTGCTTCCATCAGATCAATTGGCCAGTGAGTCAGTGCCAGCCAGTGATCAAACAAATTACTTCTGCATACCATTCAAAAGGTGGAAAATCTCAGAACTTTTAAAACCGGCCTCTCTACAGCTGGAAATCAAACCTCAACAGTTTAACCACTTGAGTTCACACCAATAGGGACCAGTACATAATACAATCAGCTGGGTGCACCAAGTATGCACAAAAAGAAAGACAATTGGGTACATTCTTACACATTGTTCATCGCACAATGTAGGCATACCAAAAGACCACTGGGAATGTGCTATTAGGCAATCTAGACACACCAGAGTTGTGGGCGTCTACTATCACATGTGGGCACACCAACTGAGCACTGGACATGTATTACTGCATAATATGTTATCACACCATGTGAGCACATTGAGTGTGTTAGGTGTGAGCTATGACACAATTTGGGTATACAAAACAACGGATTTTCCTGAAGAAATTATAAACATTTTACAATGCTACAAGAATTAAATTGCCAACTCACTTTCAGCTTCAAATATGATGGCTCAGATTGTTCTGTCAAAATAACAGAGGCTGATGGTGCTCAATATCATTTATGTGCAAATGACTTAAGACAAAAAAAATCAGTAACTAAACTTGATTATTCAAAATTGATGTACCAGTTATGCCAAACTATTATTTTTGCTGCTCCTCGGATGTTGCCTGAACTGCTGTGCTTTTCCAGTACCACTAATCTAGAATCTGGTTTCCAGCATCTGCAGTCAATGTTTTTACCTTATTTTTATGAAAGCGCATCTTGCCAACTCTGACCTCTGGAAAGTATTAAATGATAAAATTGTGTCCGCGCACGTAACTTATGAACCAACTTGCCGCACAATCACCATCATAAATGTAGACTCTCAACTCATTAGACTTTAGTTGTGGCTGGAGACTTGAAAAACTTCCTGTCTCTCATTTGTTTCAATCTAATCTCTTTTCTCTTTCTCCTCTGTAACTGGTCTGTACCTGAATTTGGTCACCAATTGATGCTTTGCACAATGATTGACAATTCATTTCACAATTCTTCAATCTGTTTGGTTATGAGGACACAATTTCTTGTCCTAGTTCTAATTACAAGAGTCCCAAATGCCATCACCCTTTCTTCACCATTATCAACTTGCATTTTAATTCAATATTAAAAATCTACACATGCAAAACCAAGGATAACCAATCAGATACAATTGGATGTCCTGCTACAAAAACTTCCCTTCAATGAGGGGGGAAAAGCTGATCACCTACCAACACCCAGCCCACCCCCTCCACTGTAGGTTATATACAGCTCTATATGGCATAGTCAACAAGTAAAGCACAGGAGGTGAAAGAGAACACGAATTGAAACAGAAAACAAAAGTTGTTTCTTTAGTCTTCAGATACAGTTCTTCAATCAAATAATTCATAAATTGAATAACTTCTTTGAATATCTAAAATTTAATTACTGTATGTCATCATCATAGAAATGTACAGCACAGAAACAGACACTTCAGTACAACTCATTCATGCCAATCATACACTGTTTACAGTCTGGTTGAAGATTTGTAGCTCGGGTGTCCGTTGTTGTGGTTCTGTTCGCCGAGCTGGAAGTTTTTGCTGCAAACGTTTCGTTCCCTGGCTAGGGAACATCATCAGTGCTATTGGAGCCTCCTGAGAAGCGCTGCTTTGATGTTTCTTCCGGTATTTATAGTGGTTTGTTCTTGCCGCTTCCGGGTCCCACGCAACTTTATCACCAGATGCCTAAGAGATAGACCACGGAACGAGGACATGCCACAACCAAAAGGACTAGCCACACTACCATATGTCAGGAGCGTCTCAGAACTGACAGCCAGACTACTGCGACCCTTAGGACTCATAACAGCACACAAGCCAACTTCCACACTCAGACAACAACTCACTAGAACAAAGGACCCAATAGCCAGCACGAGCCAAACTAACGTAGTTTACAAAATACCATGCAAGGACTGCACAAAACACTATATAGGACAAACAGGAAGACAGCTAACAATCCGCATCCACGAACATCAGCTAGCCACAAAACGACACGACCAGCTATCCCTAGTAGCCATACACTCAGACAACCAGGAACATGAATTTGACTGGGAAAACACTACCATCATAGGACAAGCCAGACAGAGAACAGCCAGGGAATTCCTAGAGGCATGGCATTCATCCACAAACTCCATTAATAGACACATAGACCTGGACCCAATATACAAACCACTACAGCTGAAACTGACACCCGGAAACGGCAAGAAGATCCATCAACAGACACATCGACCTGGACCCCACATACAAACTACTACAGCTGAAACTGACACCCAGAAGCGGCAAGAACAAACCACTATAAATACCGGAAGAAACATCAAAGCAGCGCTTCTCAGGAGGCTCCAATAGCACTGATGATGTTCCCTAGCCAGGGAACAAAACGTTTGCAGCAAAAACTTCCAGCTCGGCGAACAGATACACTGTTTACATTCAAACACACACAATCTTGGCTGAGTGCATCAAAGATGCAACAGAACTGTCCAGGTGTATTAAGCACTTAAAAGAAAATGTGCTCAAAAGTCAATTTTATCCATTTAACTAAAATAACAATTTTACTGCATTTATAAACAATTCAAGGCTTCAAACTATTGCACAAAAGATAATAAATCAATTTTAAAAGCAATATCAACATTTATTTAATAACCTCAACTAAGAATCTGCAACAGAAAAAAAAGAATTACAGACTTATAAAGTATAAACAAATGATAAAGCACCATGAACTTCAGCCTGAACAGCTGTGTAACCACATTCAGACATAGAAAATCAAGATAAATTAATACTTGGTTCAATTAGGTAAAAGGTGGGAGGCTCATTTTCCCTGTTCGGGGACAAGCTTGAAATCATGTCTTGCGATATGAATACTGAAAGTGTTAAGTTTGGTATAAGGGCAGAAAACACTTAAAAGTTTTCAAAGTTTGATTTAATGAATTCAGAAATGAAATAAAGAGGTGCTGATGTTAGGAAAATCAAGTTAAGCGCGCTCTGGCAAAGCAAACGAAAATATACAAAAATGTCAAAGCACTCAGTCTGTGAAATCAAACAGATTGAGTAACGGACCAACTCACCTTTACTTCCCTGGCCTTTCGGTCTCTGATGTAGTACCGTGTTTAATAGAAAGCAAAAAATACAAAAGAAAAGGAAAACAAAAAAAAAACACACAAAAAAGAAGAAAACACCCGTCAGTACCTTATGGAAATTCGGAATTAAATATTAACAACTCTATTTCTTTTTAAAAACACAAAAAAAGCACACGCACACACACCTTGTAATGAGATTGTAAACGGCAGGAAATGCTGAGGGGTAGAGGAGTCACGGCCTGTGAGGCGGTGCTCCAGACTCGGCCCTCTCTCCGCCTGGCACTCACCTGATCCACGCTGGTAGCAGACATTCTTCATCAAAGGGCGGGCGGGCGGCGGGCGGCGGGCGGGGGGCAGGGGGCTCGGCCTCCGGGCTCGGCCGAATCCTCTTCAACCCGCGCTCCCAGCACCAGCCTGAGGCGACACCGGCCCAGACAGGTCAAAGGCCCAGCAGCAGCAGCAGCAGGTGGCGGTGGTGGACGGCGCCGCGGTGTGTTTAATCCCCGCCGTGTGTGCCTTTTCTCGCCCTCCCCGGCGCTGCTCCGGCTTCCTCTCCACGACACACTGACTGACTGACTCCCTCTCCCTCACACACACATACAATGGCGGAACACTCCAGCAACCCACTTCCGCTCGCAGCCTCTGACCTTCCGGTCCCCTGACGTCATGGCATGAAGGACACAGTGAAGTCAGGGAGGGAGAACGCCCAGCGGCGATTGCAGTCCTCCCGAAGCAGGGGGCGCACGCCCGGGAGGACCCGCAACACGACGTGTTGAGGTGGAAAACGGCGGCGCCGGCTGCCATTACAGTCCTCCTAGTCGGGGAGGCGCACATGCTGGAGGACCCCAACACAGACAGGCAGCGGGAGAAAGCGACGGCGCCTGTTGCCATAATAGTCCTCCAAAACCAGGGGGCGCACAGCTGGAGGTCCCCAGCATGAACAGTGATTCCAAACAAAAAATGCTAAAAGCTCAGAGAGAGCTAATGTTCCCAGTGCAGATGTGATTTGGGTAGTAGTGTTGGATTGGGGTGTGCAAAGATAAAAATCACATAACACCAGGTTATAGATTAGACTTACAGTGTGGAAACAGGCCCTTCGGCCCAACAAGTCCACACCGACCCGCCGAAGCGCAACCCACCCATACCCCTACCCTAACACTACGGGCAATTTAGCATGGCCAATTCACCTGACCCGCACATCTTTGGACTGTGGGAGGAAACCGGAGCACCCAGAGGAAACCCACGCAGACACGGGGAGAACGTGCAAACTCCACACAGTCAGTCGCCTGAGTCGGGAATTGAACCCGGGTCTACAGGCGCTGTGAGGCAGCAGTGCTAACCACTGTGCCACCGTGCCGCCCATTTATTTGGAAGCACTAGCTTTCAGAGCACTGCTCCTTTGTCAGGTGGATGTGGAGAATAAGATCATAGGACACAGAATTTACAGCAAAGGTTCACAGTGTGATTTAACTGAAATTATATATTGAAAAAGACCTGGACTGTTTAAGTCTCATCTCTTAGAATCGGCATGCTGGTTTCAGTTCTTTCATATGTAAATCCAGAACTTTTTTTAAAGTTGCATTCTCACATGAACTTTTAACAATTGTTTTCATGTCGACCCAGATAACGCAGTTCAGGTGTGAGCTGTCCTGTGTGAGGCTGTCTGTGTTCGAATGGTCAGACTGATTCTAATCTAAAAAAGGGATTCACAGAACCTTACATGGATTCATGCAGTTTTTGAGTAAAATAAAATGTAATTCTGCAAGTACAGATTCACCCCACAAACTTATATGTGTATGTGTGCATGTGTGTGTGGGGCAGGGGGAGGGGTATGAGTGTGTGTCTGTGTCTGAGTGAATGGAAAGGGGTATAAGTGTCTGTGAGAGGGTGTGTGTGTATGGGAGTGAATGTGTGAGTGTATGAGAGAGCCTGTGTTTGAGGGAGCGTCTGCATGAGTTATGGGTCTGTAGCAGTGTGAGTGTATGTCTGCTGCAAATGTGTTGCTGGTCAAAGCACAGCAGGTTAGGCAGCATCTCAGGAATAGAGAATTCGACGTTTCGAGCATAAGCCCTTCATCAGGAATCCTGTGTGTAGTGCAGTGGGGTCACCTGTAGTGTGACATGAACCAAGGTCTCGGTTGAGGCCCAGCCCCATGAGTACCGAACTTGGCTATCAGCCTTTGTTCGCCCACTTTGCGTGGTTGCCTGTCCCGATGCTGCTTTAGAAGGTGGTCACCCGAAGGTCCAAGATCGAACGTCTCGGACTGCTGAAGTGTTCTCCAACTGGGAGGGAACACTCCTGTCTGTTGATTGTTGTGCGCTGTCCATTCATCCGTTGCCATAGATTCTGCTCAGTCTCACCAATGTACCGTCCTTACAAAGACATTCTTGAGTACTTCCAAGTGCCCGTCATGTTTCTCCTCACCTGAGCAGATCCTGTGTATGCACAGGGCTTGTCCGTAGAGGATGGCTGTTTTAATATGTTTCAGGTGGAAGCTGGAGAAGTATAGCATTGTGAGGTTATTGTGGGTTTGCGGTAGAGTGAGGTGCTGAAGTGCCCATCCTTAATGGAGATACATGTGTCCAAGAATGAGACAGATACTAAAGAATAGTCCATGGTGAGTTTGGTGGTGGAATGGTACTCGTTGATATCTCTGTGTAGTTGTTTCAGTGACTCCTGAAAAAGAGCCCTGAAAAAGAAAATGTCATCAATATAGCAATCCACAGAATTGGAAGTCCTGTGCAGAGAAGAAGTCCTGTTCAAACCTGTTGGCATATTGAGGTGCAAATTTGGTCCCCATGGTTGTTTTTTGTGTCTGGATGAAGAACTAGTTGTCAAAGATGAAAATGTTGTGATTGAGGATAAAGCGAATGAATTGTAGGACGGTACTCAGATACTGGCAGTTGTTGGTGTTGATGCTGAGGCTGTTGCTGCGATGCTGACATTATGGGGAATGCTGTTGTAGAGTGCTGAAATGTCCATTGTGACGAGAAATCTTCCCGGTTCGACTGGTCCATGGGTGCTGAGTTTCTGCAAGAAATCTATAGTGTCACGACAGAAGCTGGGGGTCTCCTGTACAATGAGTTTCAAGATGCCTTTGACATAGCCAGAGAAGTTCTCACACAGGGTCCCAATGCCTGATGTGTTGGTTTTGTGTACCTTCAGAAGATTGAAGGTCTTCTACCTACATGAGAAGTACGTGGGATGATGGCGTGTAGGGAACTCTGAAGGATTGGATCTAAAGTCCTGATCAATGTATTTAGTTCACATTTTTAGATTCAATGTTTTGGATTAGAATCAGTCTGAACATTGGGGCACAGACAGCCTCACAAAGGCACCTCACACCTTACATGCATTATCTGAGCCAACATGGCACCGATTGTTAAAGTTCACTTGAGAATGCAACTTTAAAAAATATTCTGGCATTTACATATGAAAGAACTGAAACCAACATGCCGATTCTAAAAGATGAGAAACTTAACAAACAGTCCAGGTCTTTTTCAATATATAATTTCAGTTGCATCACACAGTAAACCTTTGCTATAAATTCTGTGTCCTACGATCTAATCCTCCACAACCACCTGATGAAGGAGCAGCGCTCTGAAAGCTAGTGCTTCCAAATAAACCTATTGGACTATAACCTGGTGTTGTGTGATTTTTAAGTAAAAAATGAGGTCTGCAGATGCTGGAGATCAGAGCTGAAAATGTGTTGCTGGTTAAAGCGCAGCAGGTCAGGCAGCATCCAAGGAACAGGAAATTCGACGTTTCGGGCCAGAGCCCTTCATCAACCAAGTCTAGATGACTCTTCTTCAGAGCTGAAGTGAAATGAGAAATGAAGAATGAGCTGTGATGGTCTGGGCTGCGATTACAGTCCTCCTAAGCAGGGGGCGGTAACTCTGGAGGACCACAACACCACATGGTTTGGAGGAGCCTGTGTTAGACTGGGGTGGACAAATTTTTTTTTAAAAATCACACAACAGCAGGTTATAGTCCAACAGGTTTATTTGGAAGCACTAACTTTCAAAGTGTTGCTTTTTCATCGCAACACGACAGGCAGAGAAACAGAACTGTGGTGTCAGCTGCGGTTATAGTCTTCCATTGTCGAGGACGGGCACTCTGGAGATCTTCCAACCCACCCCCAATTTAGAATATCTGAGGGCTGCGGCAATGCCAGCTTCAATTACAGTCCTCCAAGGCGAGGGGGTGCTCACATTGGAGGACCTTCAGCCTCCAAAATGACAGGCAAAGGAAGATTGAGCGTTGGTGTCAGTTACTATTGCAGTCCTCCAGACTATCTCAAAGTGATCTCTGATTTGCAGTGTAAATTTCATCCTTTGTCTCATTTAAGTCTTTAACTCAAATCTTCTTTCCTTCCTTTAAAGTGTTAAGGATCTCAAACGGTACTGATGAATACAAATAGCTCTCCTTCACTTTACTTTGTCTCCGTCCTCCACTCAATCTCGCCCTTTGCCGTGTTTTCACAATTCCCTCTCAATTTCCTTTTTCTAACTGGAATTATAATTTCTTAACCTCATCCTGTGACACCCCACATCATTGAGCCACCATATTTGAAAACAGAGTACAAAACTTCAACTTAACAGCATAAATGTGGGAACTCCTGCTTCTGATGATGTCACCGTGTTGTTGCAGAGGTCCAAGCGAAAGGAGGAGCCCAGGGACAGACAGTCTCCAGCACCTGGAGGAGCGGGTGAGAGGACACATCAAGACCTGCAGATCTAGAGAAGCAGACAAGGGGAGACATTGAGGCAGGCACACTCCCTGAAATGGTGGCTTACCACCCGTGTTGTATTTTAGATTAGATTAGATTACTTACAGTGTGGAAACAGGCCCTTCGGCCCAACAAGTCCACACCGACCCGCCGAAGCGCAACCCACCCATACCCCTACATTAACCCCTTACCTAACACTACCAATTCACCTGATTCACACATCTTTGGACTGTGGGAGGAAACCGGAGCACCCGGAGGAAACCCACGCAGACACGGGGAGAACGTGCAAACTCCACACAGTCAGTCGCCTGAGTCGGGAATTGAACCCGGGTCTCAGGCGCTGTAAGGCAGCAGTGCTAACCACTGTGCCACCGTGCCGCCCGTGTTGTATTTGGCTCTGTGGGACTTGATGGACCAGGACATGCTGGAAGTGTCTTAGATTAGATTCCTCACAGTATGGAAACAGACCATTTGGCCCAACAAGTCCACACAACCATCCAAAGAGTAACCCATTCCCCAACCCTATAATTACCCCTGACTAATGCATCTAATCCTTTGAGCAGTTTAGCATGACCAATTCACCTAACATGCACGTCTTTGGATTGCGGGAGGAAACCGGAGCACCTGGAGGAAACCAATGCAGACACTGGGAGAATGTGCAAATTCCACACAGTCACCCGAAGTGGGAATCCTTGCCTTAGGGAAGGAAACTGCCATCCTTACCTGGTCTGGCCTACATGTGACTCCAAACCCACAGCAAAATGGTTGACTCTTAACTGCCCTCTGGGCAATTAGGGACAGGCAATAAGTGCTGGCTTGGGCAGCAATGTCGTCATCCCCTGAATTAATAAAAAAACTCACATGCTTCTGTGTGGGATATGAATTGAATTTATTGTCATGTGTACCAAGGCACAGTGAAAAACTTTGTCTTGCTAGCAATACAGGCAGATCACAGAGTTAAGTAGCATACAAAACAAAAACACAGGTACAGGCGAATGTTAAGAGTTTGTGAGTCCATTGAGTATTCTAATAACAGTTAGGTAGAAACTGTTTTGAAACCGGCTGGTGCGTGTGTTCAGGCTTCTGTACCATCTCCCCGATGGTAGAGGTTGTAGAAAAACATTGCCAGGGTGGGATGGATCTTTGAGAATACTGGTGGCCTTTCCTTGACAATGGGCCTGGTAGATGGTCTATAGATGGGAGGTTGGCCTTTGTGATTGTCAGGTCCGAGTTCACCACTCTCTGTAACTGTCTCCGATCATGGATGGTACAGTTGCTATACCAGGTAGTGATACATCCAGACAGAATGCTCTTGATGGCGCAGCTATACAAGTTGGCAAGGGTATTCCTGATGAAGGGCTTTTGCCCGAAGCGTCGATTTTACTGCTCCTCGGATGCTGCCTGAACTGCTGTGCTCTTCCAGCACCAATAATCCAGAATCTGGTTTCCAGCATCTGCAGTCATTGTTTTTACCAAGGGTATTCACTGTCATGCCAAATTTTCTCAGCTGCCTGAGGAAGAAGAGACGTTGGGCTTTTGTAACCATTGGGTCCATGTGAAGAATCCAAGAAAGCTATGGTTAACCACTCCCAGAGCCTGACACTTTCCACTTGTTCTAGTTCCGTGCTGTTGGTGTGCAGGGGGACATGAGTAACATCCTGCTAAAAGTCAATAATGAGTTCCTTGGTTTTGTCGGATGACTGTTCAAAATGGGTTTTGGCAAGAGAATCCATCGTTCAATCCGACTGCTCGATACCAACTTCGTTAGTGCGGTCTCAAAAATGAGTTGGAATCAGAAAGCTTCCTGATCAGATCTGGAGTCAGGTAGAGCTGGTCCTCCATTGTAGGTAAACACCTGGCCATCAGGTGTGAGATACGCTAGGTGTTGGTTGTGTTTGCCACAGGTCTGGCCCGTTTCCTGAGTCTGTGCTGCTGCCAAAGCGACTGTCTGTATAAAGCTGGAGATAAAAGGGGGAAGAATGTACCCATTCTGTTGCCCTCATCCTGATGGCCACCTTTATGTGCAGCTGCATCAAGCTTGCATAGACCCTCAATACGCACACAGTGCCACTACGTACTGAGGTTCTACCTGTACCCAGTGTTACAAAGGATAGGTCTGACTTAATTGCCGCAGAATACTTAAAGTAGTTGGACTGTTCGGTGTCATCTGTCCTTTGTGGAGTAATTTGTGAAAGAAAATGCCTTTGCACACACATCCATCAAGAAGCGATCAGCATGTAGCATCTTCGAGACCCTGCAGGGAAAGGAGAGGGTTAATCCTGTCGGCTGTTCTCTCAGCAGACTGTCAAATTTGTTTGACAGAATACCTCATCACCAGAATGTTGCAACAAGCGGCAAGATGTTGCTTGGCTGGGGGTGAGAAGGACACGACCCATGAGATCCTTCCTGTATGTCTGGACTCTCTCTAGCACCACACACTCCCCTCGAAGCAACTGTGGCCAAGATGAAGCTGTTACACGTAGGAGGAAGATGCAGTGGTTTTTGTCGAAGTTCTTCCCAGCAACTCCATAACACAAGACACAGTGCTCTATGATCTGTTCCCTAGGACACACACCAAGACAAACATGGACTGCACCTGGAGGACCATCATTTCTGTGAAAAATACTCTTTGATCTGTCTGACATTTGTTGGTCTTAATCATAGAATCGTAGAGATATACAGCACAAAAAATATATCCTTTGGTCCAACTTATCCATGCTGAACAAATGTCCGAAATAAATCTAACCCCCTTTGCCAGCATTTGGTCCATATCTCTCTAAACCCTTCCTATTCATATACCCATCCAGATGCCTTTTATATTTTGTAATCGTACCAGCCTCCACCACTTCCTCTGACAGCTCATTTCATATTCACCGTGCTCTGCATCAAAAAGCTGTCCCTTCGGTTCCATTAAATCTTTCTCCTCTCACCTTAGACCTATGCCTGCTAGTTTTGGACTCACTCACCTCGGGGAAAAGACCTTGCCTATTTATCCTATCCATGCCCCTCGTGATTTATAAAGCTCTATAAGGTCACCCCTCAGCCTCTGATGCTCCAGGGAAAACAGCCCCAGCCTATTCAGCCTCTCCCTATAGCTCAAATCCTTCAACCCTGGCAACAACCTTGTAAATCTGTTCTGAACCCTTTCAAGGTTCACAGCATCCTTCCCATAGCAGGGAGACCTGAATCACACACAGTATTCCAACAGTGGCCTAACCAATGTTCTGTACAGCTGCAAAATGACCTCCCAATTCCTATATTCAATGCACTGACCAATGAAGGCAAGCATACCAAATACCTTCTTCACTATCCTATCTACCTGTGACTCCACTTTCAAAGAACTATGAACCTGCACTCCCAGGTCTCATTATTCAGCAACACTCCCAGGACTTTACCATTAAATGTAGAAGTCCTTCCTGATTTACCTTTCCAAAATGCAGCACCTCACATTTATCTAAATTAAGCACAATTTGCCATTCATCTGATCAAGATCCCATTGTAATCTGAGGTAACCTTCTTCACTGTCCACTACATCTCCAATTTTGGTGTTATCTGCAAATTTACTAACTATACCTCCTAAGTTCACATCCAAATCATTTATATAAATAATGAAAAGCATTGGACTCCACCACCAGCCTCTGCCTTCTACCTTTGAGCCAATTCTGTATACAAAGGGATAGTTCTCCCTGTATTCCATGTGATCTAACCTTGCTAACCAGTCTACAATGAGGAACGTTGCCAACCGTCTCGTTGATGTCCATGTAGAATATGTTCACCACTCTGCCCTCATCAAGCCTCTTTGTTACTGCTTCAAAAAACCCAATTAAGTTTGAGACACGTGATTTTTTTATGTACAAAACCATACTGACTATCCCTAATTAGTCCTTGTCTTTCCAAAGAACATTTAAACCCTCCGGATTCCCTCCAACAACTTGCCCACCACCAATGTCAGGTTCACTGGTCTATAGTTCTCTGGCTTTTCCTTGCCACCCTTCTTGAATAATGACACCACATTAGACAACTTCCAGTCTTCTGGCATCATACTTGACTATTGATGATACAAATATCTCAGTAAGGGGCTCAGCGGTCATGTCCTTAGCTTCCCACAGAGTTTGAGGGTACATCTGATCAGGTCCCAGGAAATATCCATCTTTATGTGTTTTAAGACATCCAGCACCACCACCTCTGTAATATGGCTGAATGGCCTACTCCTACTGCTATGTTCCTATGTTCCTAAATGCAAACTATGTTCCTATGTTCCTAAATGCAAAAAATCCCCTACCATAACCATTATATTATTCTTACAGATAACTGAGATTTCCTTACAAATTTGTTTCTCAATTTTCCACTGACTATAGGGGGATCTATAAGGCGATTATCCTTTTCTTATTTCTCAGTTTGACCCAAATGACTTCCCTGGACATATTCCCAGGAATATTTCCCCAAATACAGCTGTAATGCTATCCCTAATCAAAAACATTACTCCCCCTCCTCTCTTGTCTCCCTTTCGATCCTTCCTATAGCATCACTACCATGGAGCAATAAGCTGCCAATCCTGTCCATCCCCGAGTCACATCTCTGTAATTTCTATGATATCCCAGTCCTATGTTACTAACCATCTTCTTTACCTGTTAGGCCTCTTGCATTGTAATAAATGTAGTTTAATTTATCCATCCTATCTCATTCTCTACTTTGTTCTTGCCTGCGCTGTTTATTTGATTTACTCATTTTCCCAACTGTACCAGTGTCAGATTGATAACTATCCTCACTATCTCCCTGGGTCACATACAAGCATGGATTGAGGTTTGGTCTCAGGTTGACAGGCTGTGACCAGTGGGGTTCTGCAAGGATCAGTGTTTGGGCCTTAGCTGTTCACAGTTGATATCAATGATTTGAAAGCGGGGATCATTTGAAATATTTCCAAGTTTGCATATAGTACAAAACCTGGGAGGAAGGTGAGCTGTGAGGAGTATACAAAGATACCTGGAAGGGGATTCAGACAGGCTGGGTGAATGGGCAAGTGATGTCAGATGGAATATAATGTGCGTTATTGTGAGGTTATCCATTTTTGTAGAGGAATGAAGTTGCAGAGTATTTCTTAAATGATAAGAGATTGGAAAGTGCACAGGGATCTTATCCATAAATCACTGAAAGCTAGCATGCAGGCTTAGCAATTAATTAAGAAGGCAAATATTATGTTTGTTTTACCAGAAGAAGTTTATGAATGCATGAGGAAAGTCTTGTTTCAGCTATAAAGAACACTGGTGAGATTGAGCTTGGAGTATTGTATGCAATTCCAGTCCCCTTGGCTAAGAAAATACATATTTGCCATAAAGGGTGAGTCACAGAGATTCATGAGACTGATTCCTGGGATGGTGAGATTGTCCTGTGAGGAGAGACTGGGCCTGCATCCTCTCGAGTTCAGAAGAATGAATGATGATCTCATAGAAACTTAGAAAATTCTCAACAGGTTAGACAGAGTAGATGCAAAAAAAAGTTTATCCTCATTGTCTGCTCTTGAAGCAAGGAAAATAGTCTTTGAATAAAAGACTAGCCATTTAGGACTGAGGTGTAGAGGAGCTTCCTCACTCAGAGTGGTGAAGCTTTGAATTCATTAATCCAGTGGGCAGTGGAAGCTCAGTGACTGATTCAAGAACATAGGAACAAGAATAGGCCTTTCAGCCCCTTGAGACTGTTCCACCATTCAGTGAGACCATGTACTAACTCCATATACCTGCTGTTGGTTCATATCCCTTAACAGCTTTGCTTAACAAAAAGTTTAAAAAGTAACATTAAGTCAGGTCAATTCAGAGATTGAAAGACTTTTAGTTACTAATGACAGCAAGAGAAATGAGAACAGTATGAGAACACAGAATTGAGATCGATGATCAGCCATAATTAGAATGGCAGACAAGGCTTGAGGGGCTGAATGGCCTACTCCTACTGCTATGTTCCTATGTTCCTAAATGCAAACTATGGGGACCAAGCATGATCTTCAAAAAGAAAATGCTTACCTGTTATCCTGAATTAGTCCGTATTTAGTTTTCACTTTATTCAGTAATCACTGAATTCAGATCACTAGATAATTAATTTTTTGTCAGTAAAGATGATTTCAAATTACATGGCAAAGACCAGTTTCTTTTCCCATAGTGAAAATGTTACTCTGGTTATTTTTGGCAGTAACAGTTCCATGATGCAACGTACAACTTACCTGGTAGTTATGTACCTTGATACAGAATCTTTAGTCATGGGCTGAGCACATTGAACATTGAACAATGATGCCAGAAGCAGCAGTCCCTCACATCACATTACTACAATAACATGGAAATTAATATCAAAAAGATTTGTCTCCACAGATATTACCGAGCGAATAAAAAGAGTGATGATTTTACTATTGCAGAAGTATGGCAAAAAAAGTCACAATTATCTATAAGCAACACGCTAATCTAATCTGAAGATAAAATTATCAGCTCAATGTTAAAACAGCCATTCAGTTTATCAGCAGGAATTTTTGATCCACTTCAAGTGAAATAAACACATGACATTCCTATAGGTGTACCCACCTTTCTCCTTTTCCAGGTCAATCCACAATCACAGAGGCTGATTGGGTCAAATAACAGCATGTCAAAAGATAAAACATAAAAGTTATTTAAAAAGATAAGTGTACCCAAACTAGAATATGGTCCAACTGTAACTCTCTTCAAGTTTTGAATTGGCAAAAATCACACTTACAGACCCTGAGTGTGCAAAGAATTATGCTGTTAACTAATTTAGGATCATCAAGTCTGGATTGCAGTGTGACACACTTGACTGTACTGGAAACTATATGGATTAACACACATGACTCTTTGAAGACTGCAGGAACATGTACACACGTGCCTGTTTCACCTCAACAAAAGAGATGGTATGCATTCTCTAGTTCATTTCTCAGTGTACTTCCTTGACAAATCAGAGACAACCTGTCTGGTTTAGAATTTAAACAAAGCTAGTCAGTTAACTCAGTTACCATTAGATGGTGCTTGTACCAATCAGAGTCCACTTGAAAAAGAATTAGCACTCCTCTCATATACTATAAATCTTGTTTTCACTTATATATGATATTTCTTGTGAATTGTCCAAATGAGTGCAAAGGTTTCAAAATTTGTTTTCAATTAGTCTGGCTGTCAGTTCTGAAACGCTCCTGATGTATGGTAGTGTGGCAACTTTATCAACAGATGCCTAAGAGATAGACCACGGAACGAGGACATGCCACAACCAAAAGGACTAGCCACACTACCATACATCAGGAGCGTTTCAGAACTGACAGCCAGACTACTGCGACCCTTAGGACTCATAACGGCACACAAACCAACAGCCACGCTCAGACAACAACTTACTAGAACAAAGGAGCCAATACCCAACATGAGCAAAACTAATGTAGTGTATAAAATACCATGCAAGGACTGCACAAAACACTATATAGGACAAACAGGAAGACAGCTAACAATCCGCATACATGAACACCAACTAGCCACGAAACAACACGACCAGCTATCCCTAGTAGCCACACACTCAGACAACAAGCAACATGAATTCGACTGGGAAAACACTACTATCATAGGGCAAGTCAGACAGAGAACAGCCAGAGAATTCCTAGAGGCATGGCATTCATCCACAAACTCCATCAACAAACACATCGACCTGGACCCAATATACCAACCACTACAGCGGACAGCTGAAACTGACACCCGGAAGCGGCAAGGACAGACCACTATAAATACCGGAAGAAACATCAAAGAAGTGCTTCGCAGGAGGCTCCACAGCACTGATGATGTCCCCTAGCCAGGGGACGAAAAGTTTGCAACTAAAACTTCCAGCTCGGCGAACACAACCACTATAATAAGTCATTCCTCAAAAGAAAAGCACAAACCAATATCAGAAGAGACATTAAAAAAATCTGAAAGTCTCATTACAAACATCAGAAAAAAAGATACATCCATTTTATCCTACAGCAATATAGGGTGGTGTAGTGACTCAGGCCTTAGCACTGCCACATTATAGTGGCAGGGACCCGGGTTCAATTCCACCCTCGGGCGACTGCCTGACCTTACAGAGTTTCATAAGATCATGAGGGGCACAGATAAGGTGAACAGCCAAGGTCTTTTCCCCAGGGTGGCGGAGTCCAAAACTTGAGGTACAGGTTTAAGGTGAGAAGGCTGGCTGTGTGGAGTTTGCACATTCTCCCTGTATCTGTGTGGATTTCTTCCCACCATCCAAAGATGTGCAGGTGAGGTGAATTAGCCATGCTAAAGTTGCCCATAGTGTTCAGGGATGTGTAGGTTAGGTGCATTAGTAATGTAGAGTAATAGGGTAGGGGAATGGTTCTGGGTAGGATAGTCTTTAGAGGGTCAGTGTGGACTTGTAGGGCCAAATAGCCTATAAATAGTATGAATTCTATGAGAATTAATCCCTTACAGCCATTCAAACCTCAGTGATGAATCATCTCCACCTCCACATTAAAGCTTCTTGTTCTGCTCCAATGACTGTAAATAGCTTCTTTTATACAAACAACTGCACATTCACCACTTGCTATATTCTTCAGTTAATGTCTCTCTCCAGGGCATTTCAAATAAGCCTCTAACTAGCTCACTACTCCATTAATTGGTTTCCCAAAACTCAAATCTCTGACAGCCTCACAAAATGTCTTCTTCTAATCTTCTACTTAGTCAGTTTTCATTTCACTGCTTTATAAACAGCCCTAGATTTCTCACCAGCTCTGACTGCTCGGATACTGTTCATAACATCATCACATCAATTATGTGCCTCCCCACCCTGCATGAGCTTACCCCTGACTCCTCTGCATCTCTCTCTCGCTGTCTCTCTAATGATTGTAAAAGTTAAGTCAGTAAACACTGTAGCAATTATCTCCCCATTGGCATGCTCATCATTTTGCTGAAATGATATGATTTCCTGTAAATGCTGTTTTGAACTTAATAGAGTCATAGAGACATATCGTATGGAAACAGACCCTTTTGGTCCAAGTTATCTGTGCCGATCAGATTTCCTCAACCAACTAGTCCCGTTTGCCTGTGTTTGACCCATGTCTGTTGAAACCTTTCCTATCCATGTATCTGTCCAAATGTCTTTTAAATGTTGCAATTGAATCTGCCTCTACCACTTCCTTTGGCAGCCTTTTCTATATAAACACGTGTGAAAACGTTGCCCCTCAGCATTCTTTTAAATCTTTCCCTTCTCACCTTAAACCTATACCTCAAGTTTTGGACTCCCCTACCCTGGGAAAAGACCTTGGCTGTTCACCTTACCTATGCCCTCATGATTTTATGAAACCCTATAATGTCAGCTTCCTATGCTCCAGGGAAAAATGTCCCAGCCTATCCAGTCTCTCATTATAGCTCACACCCTCCAATCTCAGTAACATCCTTGTAAGTTCTTTTTGCACCCTTTCCAGTTTGATAACACCTTTGCTATAGTACGTGCAAAGATACTTGCTCACTTAAAAAGAAAAACATAGATCTTGACTGAACTGAAAAGTAAAATCCATTTTACTTCCATTTCAGAATGCAGTTACACAAATAACAAGAATTTATTATCAACCTTCGTAACACCTCCCTACAAAACAAGAAAAGACATATCTAAGAGGCATTTACATTTTCTATCATAATTTCCTATTGTTCCTATTTCTACTTAATTTATACAGATTTTACTTTGACAGTAACAATGTATTTACTTCTAAGGCATGAGGACTTTTCATAGAACCATACAGTTAAGAGATGCCCTTCAGCCCATCACATCTGTACCACCAAACATGTTACAACCTACTCCAGTTCTACTTCCTTGTACTAGGCCGTAGCTTTGGGTGCTCATCCAAGGGCTATTGAAAGGTTGTGAGGTTCCTTGCCTTAACCACCCTCCCAAGCAGTCACAGCCACCCTCCCAGAGCCTGTCAGCCTCTGGGTGAAAAGGTTTCTTCAAATTCCCTCTAAATCTCATGCCTTTCACTTCAAATATGCATCTCCAGTTATTGACCTGTGAAAACTCATATTCATTTTGATCATGATATCTGGTTTCCTCCATGTTTGCTCTTGATAAAGCATCTGCCTTGACATTCTCTCTTTCTGCCACAATCACAATTTTCAGTTTGTATGTTTGCAGCATTAAACACCAACAAAAACAGCCTAACACTCTTGATATGGAACCATGCTGGAAAATTAAAGGGTTGTGATACATATAAGTGACTGGTTCTGCAGAGTTACTGGATATGGCTCCACGTTTTAAAAAAGATCATTGAGAGAAAACATGGAATGAAAGACCAGTTGGCATGAAATTGGAAGTAAGGAGAAAGTGGGAGTCCATTATAAATGATTGAATAGGAGAACATGTGGCAGTGACAGCATGGATGTACAAAAGGGAAATGGTGCTTGACCAATCTAATTATTCAAGGATATAGAACATAGAACATAGAAAAATACAGCGCAGTACAGGCGCTTCGGCCCTCGATGTTGCACCGACCGAAGCCTACCTAACCTACACTAGCCCAATAACCTCCATATGCTTATCCAATGCCCGCTTAAATGACCATAAAGAGGGAGAGTCCACCACTGCTACTGGCAGGGCATTCCATGAACTCACAACCCGCTGAGTAAAGAATCTACCCCTAACATCTGTCCTATACCTACCTCCCCTTAGTTTAAAGCTGTGTCCCCTACTAACAGCTGACTCCATTAACGGAAAAAGGTTCTCACTGTCAACCCTATCTAAACCCTTAATCATCTTGTAAAGTGATAAGGGGAAGCAAGTGGACACGGTTTACTTGGAAAGTTTTCGATAAAGTCCTATAAAAGAGATTAGCTTTCAAAAGTAACGTGCATAGGATTGGGGTAATGTCCTGACATGGATAAAGAACAGAAGGGAAAAACAAGTAGGAATAAACAGGCCAGTATTTGAGTGTCAGCCAGTGATCATTGGGGTCCTGTAGGAATCAATGCTTAGACCCAGATTCCCTCCCAGGTGGAGGACAAAATTGAATCTCTCCAAGTTTTTAGGCCATAGAATCATGAAATCCCCACAGTGTGGAAGCAGACTATTCAGCCCATTGAATCGACACTGACCCTCTGAACAGCATCCCACTCACATTCCCTACCCTATTCTATCCTTGTAATCAGCATTTCCCATGGCTAACCAACCTAGCCTGCATATCTCTGGATGCTAAGGGCAATTTCCAATGGCCTGCTAGAGAGTAGTTCAGTTAGGATTATATTCACTGGGGTTTAGAAAAATGGGGAAAGAAGGGATCTCATTGAAACCTATAATATCTCAACAGGAATAATCCGTAGATGTTTATCCCAAGTGTGCATACATCTTAGAAGGGCAAAATGTATGTTCCAGGCCCCCAAGTGACCTACTTGGGCTACAGAGTTGACAAGTTCAGGTTATATCCGTTGGAAGATAAAGTGAGGATGATCAAAGGTGCCCTAGCTCCCATGTCTGTATGGAAGCTTAGGTCTTTGCTTGGGCTGGTGAATTAATACAGAAAGTTCATACCTAACCCGGCCTCCATCCTGACACCTCTGCATCAATTCATAAAAAAGGGTCAGTGTTGGAATTGGTCATGTCGCCAAGCCATAGCTTTCAATGAAGTGAAGAAACAGCTATCATCCTCTAAGGTATTGGTACACTATGATCCCAAACGAGATCTGGTATTAACATGTAATGCCTCCCTGCACAACATCAGGATGGTATTAGCTCATAGGTTGCCCAATGAAGAGGAACACCCATAGCATATGCATCCAGGACATTGGCTAATGCAGAAGGTAAATACACTCATTTAGAGAAGGAAGGCTTGACAGTCATAATTTGAGCCAGAAAGTACCACTAATACTTTTATGCATGTAAATTTGTAACAATAACAAATCAGAAACCCCTGCTAGGTCTACTCAAAGAGGACAGACAATGCTGCCTATAGCTTCAGGCCAAATTCATAGACTATGCAGATCCTTTCAAGGGATCAATGTTCTTAGCCAGTCCGAACACCCAAAGACTTCATTTGTCTAACACCGAGATGATGATAGAAAAACTGTGAGCATCCTTTTCAATGCATGGACTCCCAGAAGTGTTGGTCACAGATAACGGACCATCGTTTACCAACAGGGAATTTGAGTATTTCCTAAAGTTGAATGGAGTTTGACATATAAGGATGGCTCCATACCATCCATCATCCAATAGTCTGGCAGAAAGAGCAGTCCAAACTTTGAAGGCAAGTTTAAAGAGAATAACAGATACCCAGGGGTCAGTTACAGACTGCAATCTAATCAAGGGATGGGGGATCAGTTATATTCAGAATAACAGTGAGCCTTGATCTTGTGTTACCTTTAAGAAATGATTCATTGCCTGAACAAGCCTTTCTGCCAAAACATTGGTGGCTGTTAAGGAGCTGTCAGATTTGTTGAATTCCATTCTGTTTTAGATCATCCATAAGCTCTTGTGGGATAAACTGTAGACCGTTTCCATTAACAGGCTGTTCTGGTTAACCAAAACTCACAAAGGTCTCCCTCTCTCTTTCATTAGTTTACCCTGAAGATTTCACCTTTATGATGACAACTTCAGGCCATTTTGTATGTGTATCAATCACTGTGAAAAACATTTGCCCTTCAAAAGGTCCAGCAGATTCAATATGGATCCTTTGCTTTGGCCTTTCTGGGTATTAAAGATTCCCCTTTTTACAATCTCAGAGTTAAATCTTGACCATGATAAATAGCTTCTGGGTATCTCATTCATTCTGACAATGCCTCAGTGACCGTTTAATATGTTTCCTCAGATGTGGTACAATGCTAACCCTCATTCCCTATAGGAGACATCCTGCTTGAATGAGACCAAAATATTTAACAACAGCGGAGCTTTATTCTGCAAGATGTTCACTCTGCAAGCAGCAACTTCATAATATCACGTGATCAAAATCTTAAAGTGACAATCCAACATACCTACATAAATACACAACAAACCCCTTCTCATTGCACAAAACAAATTCTAGGATAGCCTGTTCCCTTGTTGGTTCCACTGGTTTATAAAACCATCTTATGTAAGTCTGGGAATTCATCATCGCTTAATTATTGCAAAGAAGGCTTGCCTAGTGTATATGTCGAGTAAAAACAACCATGATTACTATTACATGTATCTCAACTTTCTTAGTTAATGCCACCTCCTATCTTACCACAACTATTTGGAGTTCTATAGACAATTTCCAATAAACTTTTCTACATCTTGTTTCTTCTTATCCCCCTCCGTACTGGTTCTACATCTAGACTTCTCATCCAATATTCTTTCTCACCATTGTACTCATTTCATCTTTCACTACCAACAACATTCCACCTTCTTTTCCTTTTCGCTTGTCCTTCCTAAAAATAGAATAACCAAAGATATTCACTTGCCAGTCTTGGTCACCCTGCAGCCATGTCACTGTAATATCTCATCCGTTTATAACTATTGGCATTGTTAATTCATCTGCCTTCTTATAAATGCTGCTGTCCATTCTAAAGACTTGTTTTTTGACATATTCACATGTTTATGGCCTATGTTTCTTCTGCTTCCCACTTTTGTGTTCTAATTTTCCAACTTTGAACTCCGAGTCACTCTTGTCTCTCCACTTAAGTTCCCTCCTTGCCCCTCTACCACTTTAGTTTAAGTCTTTCTCATCTAACTTTTCTAGCACATCCTTATTACTCAATTTAATTACTGGAGGGTCTATTTTAATATTTTCAATTTCTGATTAATTATTACATCGCTCAAATATTTTCTTTCGCTCCTAACTTCCTTCATCCATGTTACCATGACTATCCTCCCTCTCACAGAGTCAATTTAACACAGTATCATGACACATTTACTTATATGTTTTGTCCTGTCTGAACTACTCATGACATAATCAAATTTCCTTTTGATTTCACTATAGAATCCCTACAGTGAGGAGAGAGGCCATTTGGCCCATTGAGTCCTCCTCAACTCTACAAGAGCAGCTCCCTCAACCCCAACATATTACCATGGTTCATCTCACCCTTGGACACGGCCAATCCACCTAATCTGCGCACTGTGAGAGGAAGCTGGAGAAAATACAGATAGACACAGGGAGAATGTCTAAACTCCACACAGGCTGTCACCTGAGGCTGGAATTGAACCCAGGTCCCAGGCACCGTCAGACAGCAGTGCTAACCACTGAGCCACTGCGCCATCCATGCTAAAGGCCAATGAATCTTGCTTTCAATATTCCACAGAGACATGTTACACTACCAACATCTTTGTCTCTGAGACAAAATTCCAAGCTTTGGCCTTTTTATCTGCTCTAGCTTTCATTCTTAGTTGAGAAGTTCACAAATATCTTTTGTCTAACTCTTGGAAACTTGGCAAATATTTGGGAAATGTAGTCAAGAGATTCAGTCCACTACTAACTAAGAGAAGAGTGCTGAATGAAATAAAAACAGAAAATGCTAGATATCTCCAGCATCCACATATTTTGCATTTATTAGAATGCTGATTGACATCTGCAGCTAAGTATACAATGGTGTCCCCCCGTAGTTATTATTGAGAACACTGCTCTTTCTAATATATATGGATGACACAGTGGCTCAGTGGGTCGCACTGCTGCCCTACAGGACCAGGGACTGGGTTCTACTCCACTCTTGGGAAACTATCTTGGCTTACTACAGGAAGCGAGGAAAGAGATTGCTGTACCATTGACGATGATCTTTGCGTCCTCACTGCCCACTGGAGTAGTGCCAAATTATTGGACGGTGGCAAATGTTATTTTCTTGTTCAAGAAAGGGAATAAGGACAATCCTGGAAATTACAGATAGTCGGTCTTACGTCAGTGGTGTGCAAAATATTGAAGAGGATTCTGACAGACATCATTTCTGAATACTTGGAAAACCATAGTTTGATTAGAAATAGTCAGCATGGCTTTGTGAGGGACAGGTCATGCCTCACAAACCTTATTGAATTGTTTGAGGATGTGACAAAACACATTGATGAAGGTAGAGCAGTGGATGTGGTGTACACGGATTTCAGCAAGGGGTTTAATAAGGTTCCCTGTGGTAGGCTCATTCAGAAAGTAAGGAGACATGGGATAGATGGAAATCTGGCTGTCTGGATACAGAATTGGCTGGCCCATAGAAGACAGCAAGTGGTGGTGGATGGAATGTATTCAGCCTGTAACTTGGTCACCAGTAGTGTTCCGCAGGGATCTGGGACCTCTGCTGTTTGTGATTTTATGACTTGGATGAGGAAGTGGAAGGGTGTGTTAGCAAGTTTGCCAATGGCATGATGGTTTGTGGAGTTGTGGATAGTGTGCAGGGTTGTTGTAGGTTGCAACAGGACATTGACAGGATGCATAACTAGCCTGATAAGTGGTAGATGGGGTTCAACCTGGAAAAATGTGAAGTCATTCAGTTTGGAAGGTCAAATTTCAATGTAGAATACAGGGTTAAAGGCAGGAGTCTTGGCAGTGTGGAGGCACAGAGGGATCTCTGTTTGTGTCCATAGATCCCTCAAAGTTGCCATCCAAATTGACAAGCCCTTCCTGATGAAGGGCCTATGCCCGAAATGTTGATTCTCCTGCTCCTCGAATGTTGTCTGACCTGCTGTGCTTTTCCAGCATCACACTCTCGACTCTGATCTCCAGCATCTGCAGATCTCACTTTCTCCTTTCCAAATTGATAAGATTGTGAAGAAGGCGCATGGGGTGTTGGCTTTCATGAGCAGGGAGATTGAGTTGAAGAGCCGTGAGGTTATGCTGCAGCTCTATAGAGTCCTGATTGACCACACTTGGAATATTGTGTTCAGTTATGGTCGCCTCACTAATGGAAGGATGTGGAAACTTAGAGAGGGTGCAGAGGAGATTTACCAGGATGCTGCATGAACTGGAGGGCATGTCTTATAAAGAAAGGTTGAGGGAGCTAGGGTTTTTCTCATTGGAGCCAAGAAGGATGAGAGGTGACTTGATAGAGATGTACAAGGTGTTGAGAGACATAGATAGAGTGGATAGCCAGAGACTTTTATCCAGTGTTATGGACTAGGCCAGAACAGTCAAAACATTCTTAAACAGGCAGCCCAGATCATAACCTTGCAATTTGCTTTGGTAAGTGTACAGTGAAAATTATCCAGAGTAAGTTAACAAGGTTGACTATCAAGTTTTAAAACAGACCAAAATTTATTCACAAAATTACACAAAGAGACACAAAGAACAGAATAAAGAACCCCTACAGAACCCAGTCTATCCAAACTAGACTTAATTGTGTTGTTCTGAATACAACAGTCCCAATAAGCAAAACCCCTTAAAAATCAGTAAAAAATGAAATAAATGCTTACAGATTGAAGTTAGAAGAGCAGCAGGAGAGAGAGAGACAATTTCAAAACAGCTCACTGTTGAACTCCGAACTAGTTCTGGACTTAACTGCTCAACTAGAGGGCTGACCACTCCCCTTTCATTATACAGGTCACTTCTGAAACACGACCACTTTCGCCTGAAATCTCATCGGTTTACATATAAACAAAAAGACGCCTCAATACCCTTCAATCTCTGTACCAAACCAATCTAATCAGAACCAGAGAGATGTTTACAACCCCTCTGACAAAAACAAAGCCACGGTATCCTTGAGAAAAGGAACAGCTTTCAGAAAAAAGGGACCAGCTTTGTGACCCCAGGGCGGAAATGTCTACCACAAGGGGGCATTATTTTAAGGTGACTGGAGGAAGGTTCAGGGGAGATGTCAAAGTGAGGTTCCTTATACAAAGAGTGGTGAGTGCATGGAATGCACTGCCAGCGGTGGTAGGAGAGTCAGTCACATTAGAGACACTAGTCTCTAATTAAGTCTAGTCTAGTCTCTAATTAAGACACAATTAAGTCTAGTTTGGATAGACTGGGTTCTGTAGGGGTTCTTACCTTAGAAGATGAAGGGTATGTAGGATAAAAGGTCAAGGGCCAAAGGGCCTGTACTGTGCTGTACTGTTTTATGTGTGTGTATTTCTCTCTGCGTGGAGTTTGCACAATCCCTCTCTGTGTGTATGGGTTTTGTTTAGTTTCCTCCCAAAGTCCAAAGATGCACACATTAGGTGGGTTGGCCATGCTAAATTGCCCCTAGTGTCTAGGGATGTACATGGGTTAGCCATGGGAAATACAGAGTTAGAGGGACAGGGTAGTGGGGTTGGTCAGGGTGGGATGTTCTTCAGAGGGTCGGTGTGGACTCGATGGGCTGAATGGTCTGCTTCAGCACTATAGGGGTTATATAAGCCTATTAACACTCTGTGCTTAGGTATACAGAACATCATTTCAAAGTTTGCAGATGATATAGATCCTCACAATATAGTTAAAATAGAAAGAAGCTAGCTTCAGGAGAACCTAAACTGGTGAAATGGTTACAAATGGACTGCAGTGGTTCAAGAAGGCAGCTCACCCCCACCTTCTCAAGTGCATTTGGGAATGGGAATAAATGTTGGCAAATAAAAAAATACATTATGCCTGATTAAACTTAAGACAGAGAATTAAGCAATAATTTATTTTGGTTACAATGGGCAATAGGGACTGAATGGGAATAGAGAAACAAATAAACTGTTCAGGGTGACAGGATTAGTTGAGAAAACTGTTAAAAGGTATAAAAAATCCTCGGCTTTACACAAACCATGGAATGCAAGTCAAAAAATTTTGGCTAAACTTTAGCTCAGCTCGATTATTTGGTCAAATGTGAGCACCAATTTATCACGGAAAATGCAAAAGGGTTTTATTAGAATGGTAAATAGACGGAAGACCTCTGTTTTGTAGAGAAACTGAGGTGGTTTTTCTTGGAATCGAAAAGATTTAAGAGAATAGGGCTGTTCAAAATCACAAAGAGTATGACAGAGTACAAAAATTAACCTTTCAGTCCTGAAGAAGGATTAGTATCAAGAGGACAGAGATGCAAAGTAATTGTCAAAAGAAGCAGAGGCACCTTGAAAAATATTAAGCAGCCAGTACTTACCATCTGGAATGTATTGCAGGGAAGCTGGTGCACTAACAACTTTCAAAAGGGAATGGAATCTCAGCGGGTTCATGCTTGAACTGCAGAAAGTTAGCATGCAGGGATAGCAAGTAACTAGGAAAGCTAATAGAATGTTATCTATTCATCTCATAATAACTAATTACAGAAGTAGAAATGTTCTTCTTTCATTATACTGAAGAGATTGCAGTCGAGAGTGTGGTGCTGGAAAAGCACAGCAGATCAGGCAGCATCCGAGGGGCAGGAGTATCAACGTTTCAGGCAAGAGTCCTTCATCAGGAATGAGGCTGGAAAGAAGGGCTCTTGCCTGAAACATTGATGCTACTGCCCCTCGGATGCTGCCTGACCTGCTGTGATTTTCCAGCAACACACTCTCGACTCTGATCTCCAGCATCTGCAGACCTCACTTTCTCCCATTGAAGAGACTACATCTGGAGTACTGTGACCAATAACCAGTCACTCGTATTAAAGAAAGGATGCAAACACACTGCAGGCAGCTGAGAGATGGTTTACTAGACTAATGCCTGGAATATAGGGTTTTGTCATATGGGGAAACATCATTCTTGTATATGCTTGAGTTCAGAGGAGTAAAGGTGACGTAGAGTCATAGAGATGTACAGCACGGAAACAGACCCTACAGTCCAACTCGTCCATGCCGACCAAATATCCCAACCCAATCTAGTCCCACCTGCCAGCATCTGGTCCATATCCCTCCAAACCCTTCCAATTCATATACCCATCCAGATGCCTTTTAAATGTTGCAATTGTACCAGCCTCCTCCATTTCCTCTGGCAGCTCATTCCATACATGTACCACCCTCTGAGTGAAAAGGTTGACCCTTAGGTCTCTTTTATATCTTTCCCCTCTCACCCTAAACCTATGCCGTCTAGTTCTCGATTCCCCCACTCCAGGGAAAAGACTTTGTCTATTTACCTTATCCATGCCCCTAATGATTTTATAAACCTCTATCAGGTCACCCTTCAGCCTCCGATGCTCCAGGGAAAACAGACATAGCCTATTCAACCTCTCCCTGTAGCTCAAATTCCCCAACCCTGGCAACATCCTTGTAAATCTTTTCTGAACCCTTTCAAACTTCACAATATCTTTCCGATAGGAAGGAGACCAGAATTGCACGCAATATTTCAACAGTGGCCTAACCAAGGTCCTGTACAGCTGCAACATGACCTCCCAACTTCTGTACTCAATACTCTGACCAATAAAGGAAAGCATACCAAATGCCTTCTTCACTATCCTTTCTACCTGCGACTCCACTTTCAAGGAGCTATGAATCTGCACTCCAAGGTCTCTTTGTTCAGCAACACTCCCTAGGACCTTACCATTAAGTGTATAAGTCCTGCTAAGGTTTGCTTTCCCAAAATGCAGCACCTCGCATTTATCTGAATTAAACTCCATCTGCCACTTCTCAGCCCATTGGCCCATCTGATCAAGGCTTTGAAACATAAGAAAGGGGTAGATCCTGAAGAGGTTTAATAGAGAAAATGTGAAAAGAAGGTTTCCTCTCATGGGAGAACCTCAGATTATGGGTCACTGATTAAAGCTGAGATCAGGCAATATATGATGGGTCTTTGAAACTCTCTTCTTGGAAAAACCTTGAAGCAAAGTCCTTAAAATATTTTTTAAGGCAGAGATATGATGGATTCTTGTTCAGCTAAAGGAATGAAAGGTTATCAGGGGCAATGGGAATGTGGATTTGAGATTGTAATCTGATCAGTCATGAACTTATGGAACGACAGAGCTGGTTCAAGAAGCTTGTGTCATCGTATGCATTGACAAATATTTGAAAGAATAACATTTGCAAGATGTGAGCAGAGAACAACGGGGACCTGGGTCGAATTAGATAGATCCCTCAAAGCCTGTAATGCTGGATGTGCTGTATCATTCTGTGCTGTATCATTCTGTAATTCATGCAGACAAAATTGCCATTTTGCTCACATTGGTTCCAATGGTTATGGCTAAAACTGATTAAATATTGTATTAAATGAATAGTTTTTAGCTGTTGATTTGTACACATTTGAAACATAGCGTTGATAGGTTGAAACTTTACCATTTTTCCTACCAGACCATAGGGCTGCTCTCTCATTAGAGAGATGACTGGTGGTGGTTTAGCCTGACGGTCACCATGCCTCAGGCGAGGGGAGAGGTTGAGAAGGAGAGTCCTTCACAGTAACAAAGCTGGTGCAGGAATTGAACACTGTTGCCATTACTCTGCAATGCAAAATGACCATTTGGCCAACTAAGCCAAACAGGTAGGTATCGAGAATAAACCAGCTGTAGCTATCCAGATTGTAGGTATGCATAACAATGGGAACAGTCACTGCACTACAAACACTTTGCTATTGAATAATATTCTGGTTGAACAATGAGACTGAAGTTGCAACATATTTTAGGAATTAGAAAACAGGATATACATTATGGCAGATGTTACAAACTGAGTCGAGACAACAATTTCTACTGGTGTTTCATTGGTTACTATTATTAGATATTTGTAATTTGATATGTTTGCATTTAAAGAGGTTTTAAAATTGCAGTACCAGTCATCACAATTAGAGAAAATTAAGGTGGAGTGTTAAGTATGTTATAAAATCAATAATTAGTCTAGTATTAATGATTATGCATGTGTTTCAGGAGCCATCATAATACATACAGTAATTATCAGTTACAGATTGGGTGTGGTTTCAGGTGGAGCACCTTTTTTAATTAAATTGCGTAAACAGTTTTGAGATCAGGAAATCCCTTGCTGTAGGAAATGGTTGAAGGACAGCCTATCATATTCTCTAAGCAGCATATGCACACCAGGATGGATGTGATTTTTGTCCTGATTTAAATATTGCTGTTTTCGTTCCTATCTACAAGTATGTGGGGTGAATTTGTACTTGCAGAGTTACATTGTACTTTGCTCAAAAACTGCATGAATTCATGTAAGACTTTGTTAGCTCAGTTTTTAGGTTACAATCAGTCTATAAACATTATGGCACAGACAGAGAACACAGGGGGCTAACATCTTCAACATTATCTAGCTAACACCAATTGTTACAGTTAACCTGAGAATGTAACTTTTAAAAAAATGGTTTGTGATTTACACATGAAAGAAGTGAAACTATCATGGTATTCGAACAGATGAAAGACTCAACAGAGTATCTTTCAATGTATAATTTCAGTTACATCACACTGTAAACTTTTGCTATAAATTCTGAGCCTTACAGTTGTGTCCTCCACAATCACCTGATGAAGGAGCGACGCTCCGAAAACTAGTGTGCTTCCAATTAAACCTGTTGGACTATAATCTGGTGTTGTGTGATTTTTAACTTTGTACGCCCCAGTCCAACACTGGTATCTCCAAATCATGAATGTAGCAGATGGAATGTGAACCTGGGCATCCTGGCCCAGAGGGAATGACACTATCACTGCATGACAAGAGCCAGGACTGTTGAAGCCTCTATTCCCAGGTGGCCTCCTATTCAAGTGATAACCAGGTTTGGGTCTGCATAGCTTCCAAGATTAGATGAGACAAGGTGTTTTCAGATAAGGATGGCTGTAGGCTGAAATCCCATTTTATTCTCATGGTGCCACTACATTATTTTGTAAACAGCTTTAAGTGGCTCATCAATTAGCTTAACAAATGTCCAACAGCCAGCTATCAGGATACCCATTTAGGGCCTTTCCAACCCCCACTTTCACTGGGGACACTTTTTGGTGATGTGAGTTATTCAATATAGGTATTTCTGCAGGTCTCCCCATCGCATGTCCACCTTCTACTTGGCACAAGTCAGAAGTTGAGTCCACTTGCCTGGCTCGAACAACTCGCAAGAAACTTGCTGTAATCCAGGACCAAACAGCCTACTTGGCTGGCATCACATCCACCTCTTCAACTTACATTCTCTTCAACACTGATACATAGTGGCAGCTGTGTACCATCTACAAGATGGTCTGTACTAACTCACCAATGCTCCTCCTTCCAGACATATAATTTCTATTACCATAAGTTCTACACTCTAAACACTCTTTGGGTAAAAGATATTTCTTCTGAATTCCCTACTGGATTTTTTGGTGACTTTAGTTTTATATTTGCTCATGTAGTAAAGACACCGCTGATAAGCATTATTGAATGGCCATCCCTATTACCCTGGAGAAGTTGATAGCGCGCTGTCTTCTTAACCTGCTGCTGTCGTTAAGGTGTAGAGACTTGCCCCAGCATTATGTGGAAGACAATTCCTGGATATGAACCCAATGACAGTGAGGGGACGATGATATAATTGCAAGTCAGGATGGTGTGTAGCTTGGATGGGAATGTGAAGTTGATGGTGTTTGAAAGTATCTTAAGCTGTAGCTGAGAGAGTGATTGAATCAAATAGTTTGATATATTGGGTGTGATATTCAGCAGATATTTGAAGAAGAAATGATTGGATGGTTACAATGATAAATTTCAAAAAGATGGGAGGAAGTCAAATGATGCATAAATGCTGGAATTGATTGGTTGGCCTTTTTTGTCTGTTTGTATCCAGTGTCATCCTATGTCACTGCGTGTCGTTTAACTTGACTTCAGACTAAAGTTTAAGCTCAGTTGCAACAAACGCAATTTTAAAATAAGCAATCCTAAAAAAAACTCCATAAATAACACAATAGCAACAATTAAAGGACACCATTATCAGACAAGCCGCTGTTCTTGTATCCATGTTTGAGGATTCCTGTGGAATATTACCAGCCTTGCCAGCAGTGGCTTTAAGGTGGACTGGGCTGCCTTTGTGGTTTAGGCAGAATTTGACCGAGTGAGGCATTAAGGTATCATGGTAAAATTGAAGGAAGTGAAAATCAAAGGGGAAACACTTTGCTGGTCTGAATCATTCCCAGCACAAACCAAAGTGGTTACACTTGTTAAAGAGTGACCAACTGTAGAAAGTTTTAGCAGGAGTAATAGAATCATACAGCACGGAAACAGACCCTTCGGTCCAACCAATTCATGCTGAACCTACTCTAGGTTATGTCTTAGGCTCAATTTCTTCAGCTGTTTCACCAATAATCTTCCCTCTAACATACAACCAGAATTGGGGCTGTTTGCTGACAATGGTAAAATGTTAGTGTGTTTTGAGAAGATTTTTGGTTAAGGTTGAGGTTCTGGATATAAGGTTACTCGCTGAGCTAGGAGGTTTGTTTTCAGATGTTTCGACACTGTACTAGGTAACATATTCAGTGAGCCTCTGAATGAAGCTCTGCTGGTGTAGCCCATTTTCTATTTAAATGTCCGAGTTTCCTAGGGTTGATGATATTATTTCCTGCAGTGACATCATTTCTTGTGGTGACGTCATTTCCTGTTCTTTTTCTCAGGGGGTGGTAAATTGGATCCAAGTCAACGTGTTTGTTGATAGAGTTCCGGTTGGAATGCCATGCTTCTAGGAATTCTCTGTTTGGCTTGTCCTAGGATAGATGTGTTGTCCCAGTCGAAGTGGTGGGTTGAAATGAGCCACCAGTGCTTCATTCAGAGGCTCACTGAAGATGTTACCTAGTATGGTGACGAAACATCTGAAAATGAACCTTGTAGCTCAGCGAGCAAACTTACATCCATGGTAAAATGTTTGTTACCTTACAACTCTTCAGTTAATGAAGCCACCATGTAATAGGATTTGATCAATAAAGTTGTGAACTGATTAGTAGCAACTGGAACCTGTGTCACAAAAATGCTACAATAAGATCATTTCTAACAAGATACAATCTTACTCCTTGACGTTCGATAAATCCAAAAGAACTGTGGATGTTGTAAATCAGAAACAAAATCAGAAGTTGCTGGAAAAGCTCAGCAGGACTGGCAGCATCTGTGAAGAGGAATCAGAGTTAACATCTCAGGTCCAGTGACCCATTTTTGTGGTCCTTGACTTTCAACTACACTACCATCCCAGTATCTTCCACCAGCAACATCTTGGAGTTACCAATCACCGAAAGGTTAACTGGATTAGAGTGGTGCTGGAAAAGCACAGCAGGTCAGGCAGCATCCGAGGAGCAGGAAAATCAATGTTTTGGGCAAAAGCCCTTCATCACCCTTCCAGCACTTGACTCTAATCTCCAGCATTTGCAGTACCCACCTCTGCCCTGGAAGGTTAACTGCACCAGCCATACAATGTTCTGGCTACAGGAATAGTTCTGAGGGTGGGAACTTTGCAGTAACTTACTTCCTGATGTCCACTGAGGTTCATAACAGGAACGCGTTGGAATACTTGCCACTTGCCGGAATAAGTGAAAGGTAAACACCATTCAGAAAATTCAAAACCATCAAGAATAAGACCTGCCTGCTTCATCAGCAACCCTTTCACCATAGAAATCCCATAGTGTGAAGGCAGGCCATTTGGCCCATCAAGTCCACATTGACATTCCAAAAGGCGTCCCACAGGCATGGCTAACCCAACTTAGAGTGAACAGTATAGGGCAATTTAGCATGGTCAATCCACCTAACTTGCACAGCTCTGGACTGTGGGAGGAAATCAGAATATGCGGAGGAAACCCATACAGATACAAGGAGAATGTATGAAGTCCACATAGACAGCCACATACCTGAGAGTGGAATTGAACCCCTGTCCCTGGTGTGTGAGGCAGCATTGCCAACCACCGAGCCACCACGCTGCTCCACCTTAAACATTCCCTATCTCATAAGGATAGCAATCTGCCTCACAGCGCCTGAGACCTGGGTTCAATTTCCGACTCAGGTGACTGACTGTGTGGAGTTTGCATGTTCTCCCCGTGTCTGCGTGGGTTTCCTCCGGGTGCTCCGGTTTCCTCCCACAGTCCAAAGATGTGCGGGTCAGGTGAATTGGCCATGCTAAATTGCCCGTAGTGTTAGGTAAGGGGTAAATGTAGGGGTATGGGTGGGTTGCGCTTCGGCTGGTCGGTGTGCACTTGTTGGGCCGAAGGGCCTGTTTCCACACTGTAGGTAATCTAATCTAATATCCACCAGTCACATGATGTAATGTGGTAACTTGCTTAATTACCACATTTCTTCAGTAGCAGTTTCCAAATCTCCACCACCTAGAAGGACAAGCACAGCAGACACATGGGAAGACTTGCAAGTTCCCCTCGTATCCTGCCTTGAAGTTATATTGCAATTCATTCAGGGCCATTGGTAAAAATCCTGCAAGTTCCTCCTAACAGCACCATGTTAGTCTAGATATAAAAAAGAAGTCTTGCATTAATATAAAATTTATCATAACCAGCAGACACCTCAATGCACATGGAGTACTTTTGTTGAATTGTAGCAAATATGAGAGCTGATACACACACTAAACCTCCCACAAACTGTACTGTAGTAATTATTAGATTAACTGCTTTGTGATGTTGATTGAGAAATAAATAATTATCAGGACATCCGTCATAACTGCTCTTTTTTGAAAAGTGCCATGGAATCTTATATTAATTGGAGTAGATCTACAGACCTCAGTTCATTATTTCACCTGAAACAAGACATCTGCAACAGTGCCATGCACTCCCTCGCCGGTGCACTGAGGTGTCAACCTTTTTGTACTCAGACCCAGGACTGCAAGCAGAATCCAGATCCTTGTGAATCAGAGATGGGAAGGGGACTGACCAAAACTGTCACTGCCTCCACACCTTCTCCTACTTACAGGTACCATATTCACCAGCTGGTACCACCCATTCCAAATGCACTTTGATGAGGCCAGACTGATGTGACACTTTCCCTTCAGATGGCAGCTCCTCCTTCCAGGGCTCAGATGCCAATAACTCCAGGTGCTATAGCAGAGCTTGAGTGCTGTTAATAACTTCCGGATTTATCCTTATCCTCCGGCATGTCCATAAACTGTAGCTTCCAGTAATCATCATGAGTCACACAGACACTAGTCATATATTCCTCAGAAGGTGTGCTGCCCACAAATCATCATGCTCTCTGAACATGGTGCAACCCATCTATCTTTGCTACTTCCTCCAAGCTTAAAACAATAAAGGATTTGCCCTCTCCTGTGTGTCTCAGCTCCCTTGTATTATGAATATGCTTCTACTGTAACAGCACAATGGCACAGTGTCTCTCGTATCACAGTCTAGCTATGTTTCTCAAGGTGTGTGCCACTTTAAATGTCCATCTTTACACCACTTGGAGGACAGCTACCAATCCCCTGGTCACTGCAGTGAACACTTTTGTGGTTCTCTGGTTTGAGGCTTATTGTATATGTATGTCCTTGATCATTTCTTTTGCATGCACCATGCTACATCTCAAGGACATTTTTGCTACCTTGTTATCTCACAACTGATCCAACTGGACTTCATGAGACATTGAATCACTTCAGGCACTGTAGCCATGGTGATATGATCACCCCACCAATGTGGACATCTTCTGCCAATTCCATCCATGCTTTTTCTGTGATAGTTACTGGACGCCTCCTCTTATATATTGGTAAGGGAAGTATTCTCTGTTTTCTCATCATCTGCAGGAGTGTCACTAGCCAGGCATTATCATAATACACTGCAGCCACTCCATTATAGGCTCAAATCTTCTGCACCTCTTCCCCTGTCCTCTGAGTGTAGCCTGGCTTTAACTGTGACACTGTCAAACAACCAACAGACTTCACCTGACAAAGGAGCAGTGCTCTGAAAGCTTGAGATTTCAAATAAACCTTGATGTGGAAGTGCCGGTGTTGGACTGGGGTGGACAAAATCAGAAGTCACATGACACCAGGTTACAGTCCAACAGGTTTATTTGAAATCACAAGCTTTTGGAGCGTAACTCCTTCATCAGGTGAAGTGAGAGAGAAGAGCAAACAGACATAGAGTTCATAGGCAGAGAGATCAAGGGCATAGATATCAAAGCATCGTACAACTGATGTAGTTCCAACGATCAGACTTACCATGGATTACGCTTCAGAATCAGTCTTATTGATGCATCTCCATCAAGGACGGACACCTCATTAGCTCACTGTACTGCCAGTCCAAGGATAATCTCCTGATACTGCACTTCTCCAGCTTCCACCCTAACCATATTAAAGGAGCCATCCTCTACGGACAAGCCCTGTACATACACAGGATCTGCTCAGATGAGGAGAAACATGACAGATGCCTAAAGACGGTGAAAGGTACTCTCATAAGAATGGGATACGGTGTTCAACTCCTCAATTGCCAGTTCCAACATGCCACAGCGAAAAGCTGCAATGACTTCCTCAGAAGATAGACACAGTATACAACTGACCGAGTACCCTTCATCGTCTAGTATTTCCCTGAACTGAAGAAACTACATCGTGTTCTTCACAGCCTTCAACATGTCATTGATGATGATGGCCATCTTGCTAAGATCATCCCGACACCCCACTTCCTGCCTTCAAGCAACAGTTAAACCTTAAACAGACCATCGTTCACAGCAAATACCCAGCATTCAGGACAACATCGACCACAACACCTCACAACCCTGACATGGCAACCTCAGCAAGACATGTCAGATCATCGGTGTGGACACTCAGCAAGACATGTCAGATCATCGATGTGGACACTATCACACATGTGGGAACACCACCCACCACGTACACAGCAGATACCCTGGTGACCTGGCCAGTATTGTCTACCTCATACGCTGGGGGCAAGGATGCCCTGAGGCATGGTATATTGGTGAGACCAAGCAGTCACTACGACAACGGATGGATGGACACAGCACAACAATGGCCAGACAGGAGTATTCATTCCCAGCCGGGGAACACCTCATTGGAACAGAACATTCAGTCTCTGATCTTTGAGCAAACGTCCTCTGGGGCGGCCTTTAAGATACACAACGCAGAATCACCGAGCAGAAACTGAGAGCCAAGTTCCATACCCATGAAGGTGGTCTTGGGCTTATGTTGTGCGACATGTGACCTCACCACATTGTTCTGCAGCTGTAAAATCTTCCTAACTTTCCTGTTTTGACACCATCACCTCCATAAATTGCTATGATCCCTCTACCTTAAATAGTTTGCATTGTTCTGGATGACTTATTACTTTGGTTAGACTCTTGGCATGCTACTCTTATACCTAACATGTTATTGCAATCATTTGATTTGTCTCCAGCACCACCTTATTTTTGCAATTATCTCTGCCTCATGTAATTGGATTGGAGGTCATCCCTTCACTTGTTATCCAGCTGTTGATTGAACTCACCATTTAGCACTCTTGGTCACTTTCAGAGACTTATTATTTGACGCACCAATCATACCAGTTGTATGACCTTTTGATCTTTCTGCCTATACGTTCTGTGCCTGTGTGCTCTTCTCTCTCACTACACTTGACAAAGGGGCTGCAATCCGAAAGTTTGTGATTTCGAATAGACCTGTTGGACTATAACCTGGTGTGTGACTTTGAACTTTGCCCACCCCAGTCCAACACCAGCACCTCCACATCATAACAATCCACAAGCTCACAAATACTGCTAGTTTATTGGCTGGCTAACCCACTAGCTGCACTGTAATTGGCTGCATACCTAAAGATAGCTGAAGAGATGACTGCAGCAAATAGGAAGGGGTAGTGCACAGTCCTAGGAAAGGGTCCCTTCAGCCCTGACAATTTTCCCCATCCAATTCAATGTTATATCCTCACAGGAAGGTAATCCCATTGCCTGGTCAAGGCCCCAAAGAAGCATGGACTCGATTTGATTCCACATTCTTGTGTCTCTAGAGAGATCAGCTCCTTGCTGATCTCTCTAGAGTTTGGAGGCAAGTAGGACTTCAGGACTATCCTCAAACCTGGCAATTCCCCTTCCCATGCACATTAGTAATCCTGACCTTGTGTAGGGTGGGCCAAAAGAGGATCCAACTGGCCTTGGAGTAAAGCAAGTACAAAGTAAACTCCCCTCCCCTCCCTCCCAAATCTCCTGCAGGCACACTGTCCTAACATCCTTCAGCTTGTGTGTGAGAAAGTGGGAGCTGCCCTGTCATGGTTTGTAGCTGTAGTCATTGTATGCCTTGCCCAATGGGAAGGATGAGTGAATGTGTCTTGTTTCATTGACCCTTGTTGACCTCAGAGATGCCAACCCAGGCACGATGCCCTTCACACGGTTAGGTTAGAATGAGGAAAGTCAAACTTGAAAGAGGAGAGAAGAATAAGAGAGAGCATGCCATTTAGAACTTTACAAAATGTTGACGTCTGGACACAAATAGAAACGGCAGCAAGCAAAAGACTAAATCAGAGAAGTTTAAAGAGTTTGCAATGAAAGAAAGGAAAGATCTTGTTTACATAGAAGAACAGATATTTTGGATCCAATTCCAGCACTTTATTTGCAAAAGGATATTAACCCAGTGCCTACATTTACCGAACACAGGGTTGAAAGATATTTCTCCTCATCTGAAAAGGTCGCTACAGACTTATAACTCCCAATAAAACATAGACTTTGCTTTTGCAATGTTCGTGGCTAAGTTTCCTTGAGATCTTGTGGCAGAGGCGCCCTTGGAGGGTGAGCGTGATTATTTGTGTGTACGGAACTGAATCTCCACACCTAACGATTAATATTTCCAACTGTGAGGAAACAACTGCAATAGCACGTTGGCTCAGTAGTTGGCGCTGCTATCTCACAGCGAGAGGGACCTGGGTTCAATCGCACCCTTGGGTGACTGTTTGGAGTTTGCACATGCTCTGGTTTCTTCCTGCAGTCTAAAGGTGTGCAGGTTGAGTTGATTTTTTTAAAAAATTCATTCATAGGATGAGGACACCACTGGCCAGCATTCATTACCCAGAGGGCAGTTCGGAGTAAACCACATTGCTGTGGGTCTGGAGTCACATGTAGGCCAGACCAGGGAAGGTTGGCAGATTCCTTTAGTGACCCTGATGGATTTTTCATGACAATCGACAATCGATTTATGGTCATCATTAGATTCCTACTCCGGAAATTTTTATTGAATTCAAGTTCCACCATTGGCTGTGGTTGGATTCAAACCCAGAACATTCTCTCAGTCTCTGAATTAACAATCCAGTGATAATACCACTAGGCCATCACCTCCCCTGGCCTTGCTAAATGTCCATGGTCCCCTGGGATGTGCAGGCTAGATGGATGAGCCATGGGAAACACAGGGTTACAGGAATGGGGGTGCGGCAGGGTCTGGGTGGGAGTGTCAGTGTGGTCTCGATGGAGCTGAAAATGTGTTGCTGGTTAAAGCACAGCAGGTCAGGCAGCATCCAAGGAACAGGAGATTCGACGTTTCGGGCCAGAGCCCTTCATCAGGAATGAGGAGAGGGTGCCAGGCAGGCTAAGATAAAAGGTAGGGAGGAGGGACTTGGGGGAGGGGCGATGGAGATGTGATAGGTGGAAGGAGGTCAAGGTGAGGGTGATAGGCCGGAGTGGGGTGGGGGCGGAGAGGTCTCAATGGACCAAATGGTCTGCTCCCAGACTGTAGGATTAAAATGAACTGGATAATTGTGGAGAGAGTAAAAAATGAGGTCTGCAGATGCTGGAGATCACAGCTGCAAATGTGTTGCTGGTCAAAGCACAGCAGGTTAGGCAGCATCTCAGGGATAGAGAATTAGACGTTTCGAGCATAAGCCCTTCAAATTGTGGAGAGAAGCAGGTGCTATGAAGCAGTTGGAGAAAGAATACAACAACAACAACACTGCCTGTTGCATTCCCCAGTGCAGACTGGGATTTCAGAGTTTCAGTTGAAAATAAGCTTTATTTCTGCTATCAGCTCCCAGTCAGATAGTTAGATCCAACCTGCAGTGTCCAAATCAACAGGAGGGAGGGTGGGGGGAGTGGAAGACCAACATGCCATTGGATGGCGCCTGGGTGCCGCCTACAAGTAAAGTTCCGGAGTAACTTGGAGGTGGAATGGTGCTGAAAGTTGGATCTTAGAGAGGAGAGGCCGAGCGGTTCCTGAGGGCTCGGGGAGAGAGACAGGGAGGAGGAGGAGGGCTATGTCAGCAGAGGGCTGTCCGCAGCTGGGGGTCTCCTGTGCCGAGGATCCGGTGCGCTGTATCGCGGAGCTCCGGGAGCGGGCACTGCGGGAGAGCGCACACTGGCCGCTCGGTCTGCGGAATGAATTCCTGCTCAGGTTCCTGAGAGCCCGGGACTTCGACATCGAACAGGCACTGAAGGTGAGCTCAAAGCAGGAGGACAGGGGTTAGCAACAAAGACACACAGTTCCCAGCAGGAGGACAGGGGTTAGCAACAAAAGACACACAGTTCCCAGCAGGAGGACAGGAGTCACCAACAAAAGACACACAATTCCCAGCAGGAGGACAGGGGTTAGCAACAAAAGACACACAATTCCCAGCAGGAGGACAGGGGTTAGCAACAAAGACACACAATTCCCAGCAGGAGGACAGGAGTCACCAACAAAAGACACACAATTCCCAGCAGGAGGACAGGGGTTAGCCACAAAAGACACACAATTCCCAGCAGGAGGACAGGAGTCACCAACAAAAGACACACAATTCCCAGCAGGAGGACAGGGGTTAGCAACAAAAGACACACAATTCCCAGCAGGAGGACAGGGGTTAGCAACAAAGACACACAATTCCCAGCAGGAGGACAGGGGTTAGCCACAAAAGACACACAGTTCCCAGCAGGAGGACAGGGGTTAGCAACAAAAGACACACAGTTCCCAGCAGGAGGACAGGGGTTAGCCACAAAAGACACACAATTCCCAGCAGGAGGACAGGGGTTAGCAACAAAAGACACACAATTCCCAGCAGGAGGACAGGGGTTAGCAACAAAAGACACACATTTCCCAGCAGGAGGACAGGGGTTAGCAACAAAAGACACACAATTCCCAGCAGGAGGACAGGGGTTAGCAACAAAAGACACACAATTCCCAGCAGGAGGACAGGGGTTAGCAACAAAAGACACACAGTTCCCAGCAGGAGGACAGGGGTCAGTAACAAAAGACACACAGTTCCCAGCAGGAGGACAGGGGTTAGCAACAAAAGACACACAGTTCCCAGCAGGAGGACAGGGGTTAGCAACAAAAGACACACGATTCCCAGCAGGAGGACAGGGGTTAGTGACAAAGACACACAATTCCCAGCAGGAGGACAGGGGTTAGCGACAAAGACACACAATTCCCAGCAGGAGGACAGGGGTTAGCAACAAAGACACACAATTCCCAGCAGGAGGAGGAGGTGGAGGAGAAGGTGGAGGTGGAGGAGGTGGAGGTGGAGGAGGAGGTGGAGGTGGAGGTAGAGAGGGAGGTGGAGGTGGATGAGGTGGAGGAGGAGGTGGAGGTGGATGAGGTGGAGGTGGAGGAGGAGGTGGAGAGGGAGGAGGAGGAGGAGGTGGAGAGGGAGGTGGAGAGGGAGGTGGAGAGGGAGGAGGAGGAGGTGGAGAGGGAGGTGGTGGAGGAGGAGGAGGAGAGGGAGGTGGTGGAGGAGGTGGAGGAGAGGGAGGTGGAGGAGGAGGAGGTGGAGGAGGTGGAGGAGAGGGAGGTGGAGGAGGAGGAGGTGGAGGAGGTGGAGGAGAGGGAGGTGGAGGAGGAGGAGGTGGAGGAGGAGGAGGTGGAGGAGGAGGTGGAGAGGGAGGTGGAGGAGGAGGAGGAGGAGAGGGAGGTGGTGGAGGAGGTGGAGGAGAGGGAGGTGGAGGAGGAGGAGGTGGAGGAGGAGGAGGTGGAGGAGAGGGAGGTGGAGGAGGAGGTGGAGAGGGAGGAGGTGGAGGTGGTGGAGGTGGAGGAGGAGGAGGTGGTGGAGGTGGAGGAGGAGGAGGTGGAGGAGGAGGTGGAGGAGGAGGAGGAGGAGGTGGAGGAGGAGGAGGTGGAGGAGGTGGAGGAGGAGGTGGAGGAGGAGGAGGAGGAGGTGGAGGAGGAGGAGGTGGAGGAGGAGGAGGAGGAGGAGGTGGAGGAGGAGGTGGAGGTGGAGAAGGAGGTGGAGGTGGAGAGGGAGGAGGAGGTGGAGGTGGAGAAGGAGGTGGAGGAGGAGGTGGTGGAGGTGGAGAGGGAGGAGGAGGTGGAGGAGGAGGTGGAGGAGGAGGAGGGGAGGGAGGAGAAGGAGGAGGTGGAGGAGGAGGAGGTGGAGGAGGAGGGGAGGGAGGAGGAGGAGGAGGTGGAGGAGGAGGTGGGGAAGGAGGTGGAGGTGGAGGAGGAGGAGGTGGAGGAGGAGGAGGTGGAGGAGGAGGAGGTGGAGGAGGAGGGGGTGGAGGAGGAGGGGAGGGAGGAGAAGGAGGAGGTGGAGGAGGAGGTGGAGGAGGAGGAGGTGGAGGAGGAGGAGGTGGAGGAGGAGGAGGTGGAGGTGGAGGAGGAAGTGGAGGTGGAGGAGGAGGAGGTGGAGGGGGAGGTACGGAGTTCCAGCCTTGCTCAGCCTCCCATTGCTGAGAGCAGCGAGCAGACTGGAACATCTCCATGTTTCCAGGTTTGATGACACCTGTCGCGGTAACTAGTTGGGGAAACTCTTCAGGAGCTGTAAACAAAACCGAACAACAGAACCTGGGCTGCAGCAGAAGGGGACAGTAATTGCTGGAGAAAGGGAGCAGGATCTGTGGAGAGTTTCGAGAAGGGGGTCACTGCACTCAACACGAAATAATAACGCGCTGTGCATCTCCTTGGGAGGAAAACTTGGAGCAGACTCTAATTGTGCTACGGATTGTCTCTTTCTCTCTCTCTCTCTGTTAACAAATTATTTGGAGATGCCGGTGTTGGACTGGGGTGAACAAAGTTAACAATCACACAACACCAGGTTATAGTCCAACAGGTTTAATTGGAAGCACACTAGCTTTCGGAGCGACGCTCCTTCATCAGGTGGTAGTGGAGGGCTCAATCCTAACACAGAATATATACAACAATCAACAGACAGGAGGGTTCCCTTCCAGTTGGGGAACACTTCAGTGGTCCAGGACATTCAGCCTCGGACCTTCGGGAGACCATCCTCCAAGGTGGACTTCAGGACAGGCAGCAGAGGAAAGTGGCTGTGCAGAGGCTGATAGCTAAGTTCAGTACCCATAGGGAGGGCCTCAACTGGGACCTTGGGTTCATGTCACATTACAGGTGACCCCACTGCACTATACACACACACAGATACTCCTACACACACACACACTCACATACACACGGACACAGGTACACACAGACGTACACACAGACACCCACACACACCCTTATAGACACACACACTCACACATGCACCCCCTCACAGACTTAAGACACTCTGCAGTCACTGCACACACACACACACACACACACACACACACACACACACTTTCTGACACTCACAACCCCCAACCCAGACAGGCACACATACACATACTGGATTAGTGGTGCTGGAAGAGCACAGCAGTTCAGGCAGCATCCAAAGTGCAGCGAAATTGATGTTTCGGGCAAAAGCCCTTCATCAGGAATAAAGCATACAGACAGACAAAGACCCACATGCACACATATATTGTGTGGGGTGAATTTGTACTTGCAGAGTTACATTGTACTTTGCTCAAAAACTGCATGCATTCATGTAAAACTCGGTTATCTCACGTTTTAGATTAGAATCAATCTAAGCATCATGGCATAGACAGAGAACACAGGGGGCCAACACCTTCAACATATTGTCTAGCTATCACCATTGTTAACAGCTAACCTGAGAATGTAACTTTTTGTAAAAAAAGTTTTTGTGATTTACACATGAAAGAAGTGAAACTATCACTGTATTCTAACAGATGAAAGGCTTAACAGACAATCAGTTTTTCAATGTATAATTTCAGTTACATCACACTGTAAATTTTTGCTATAAATTCTGTGTTAGGATTGAGCCTCCACTATCCCCTGATGAAGGAGCGTTGCTCCGAAAGTTAGTGCTTCCAATTAAACCTGTTGGACTATAACCTGGTGTTGTGTGATTTTTAACTCTGTTAACAAAACTTTTCATAATGTTACAGTCCGAGCTAAGTATTGTGGGTTGGATACAGTTCGGAGATAAAGGAATGACACTCTATAGTATGGGGGCTCTTGTGGTACAGTGGTAGTGTCTCTACCTCTGAGCCAGGAGTTCTGGGTTTATGTTGCAGCTACTCCAGAGAGATGTGGTAACATTTCTGAACCGGTTGATCAGAAAGTATCTGGTTACTATTTGTATCTGATAAAAAAAAGTGAGACTCCATGGTTGTGAAAGTTAGGTTTTAGTGCTAGAAAGTTTGGTGTGGTTCACTGACCACAACGGTTCAAAGTACTGAAATAAACAGGCCCTCACTTTCCATGGTGACATTGATTCAGATATTATGCTAGTATGGATCTGTAGCAGGAAGGGTTTTGTGGTTCAGTGGTTATGTCCCTACCTCTGTGCTAGGAGGACCAGGATTAAGTCCCATCTGCTCTGGAGATGTGCCAGAGTCTATGGATGTAGTTGGTTAAGAGGAATTTTTTGGGAGATTTAACAGCAGAGAGACACATCTCAGTCAATTGTATAGGTTCCAGATTTTCATGATTAACTAAATCTTTGGCTTTGTCTGAAGTTGCAATGTGATTTGCCAAAATAATGGGGAGGTGATTACTTCATGATATTATGTCTAAACTATTCACCCAGAGACCCATTCGTGTTCTGAGGACTCTGGTTCAGATCTCTTCATGGTAAATAGTGGAATTTCAATTCAATACAAACAGGATTTAAGGGTCTAATAATGACCAAGAATCCATTTTCAATTATGCATGTGACTCTAGACCCACAGTAATGTGGCTAACTCCCATCTGCCCTCTGGGCAATTATTCAATAAATACTGACCTATCAAGCCACCCACATTCTGTGAATGAATTTTTAAAAAAAGTCTGCCTAGTTTAACACTAAATTATGGACCATGTATTTATCAAGCCTCTTATTGAACATTACCTATAAAGTACTTTAAAATAACTGTTGAAGTTGTGCTTTGGTTCGGTTGTGTATGTATTATTTGTATATTTGTATACGGTGTCATAATTTTGCTCAGTAAAATCCTTCTCAAAGTTGTAGAAATTAAATTTGATCAGGTTTGATTGCAGCCAATATAGTGAAAATCAGAAATTAGATTAAAAGATTCATAGAGATGTACAGCATGGAAACAGACCCTTCAGTCCAACTCATCCATGCCGACCAGATATTCTAAATTAATCTTGTTCCATTTGCCAGCATTTGGCCCATATCACTCTAAACCCTCCCTATTCATACATCCATCCAGGTGTCTTTTAAATATTGTAATTGTACCAGCCTCCACCATTTCCTCTCTCAGCTCATTCCATACACCCACCATCCTCTGTGTGAAAAAGTTGTCTCTTAAGTCCACTTTAAATCTTTCCCCTCTCACCCTAAACCTATGCCCTCTGGTTTTGGACTCCCCCACCTCAGGGAAAAGACCCTGGCTGTTCACCCTATCCATGTCCCTCATGATTTCATAAACCTCTATCAGGTCGCCCCCTCAGCCTCCGATGGTCCAGGGCAAACAGCCCTAACCCATTCAGCGTCTGCCTATAGCTCATACCCTTCAACCCTTGCAACATGCTTGTAAGTATTTTCTGAACCCTTAGAAGAGAAAATAACATATTAGTTATATAACACAAACATACTACGTAGTAAGTATTGATCCAAGTCAAACAGAATGGCTGGCATACACAAACACCTCTTTTTTTTTCAGTTCTCTCTCTTGAGTACAACTCATCTTCAGAAGTTTTCAAATTCCTCAAGAATACTTAGATTAGCGTCAACATCAATGCACTTGAGAGCCTAACAATCCATCCAATTCCTTCAAATTCTTGCTAATCTTTACATTATACCCATTTTTCAGTGAGGACCTTAGGTCAATATTGACAATATCTCATTATTCTATAAAGATTCCTCTCATATAACACATAGAAACAGGAGCAGGAGAAGATCATCCAGTCCTTTGAGTCTGCTCTGTCATTCAAGAGGATCCTGCTGATCCTGCTCCTTAATACCATATTCCTGTTTGCTCCTCATTCCCTTTGATGCCTTTTGGGCATCTTAAAAAAGAGTCTATCTCTTTCTTGAAAATATCCAATAACCTGGCCTCCACAGCCTCTGTAGTAGAGAATTCTTCAGGTTCACTACCCTTTGAATGAAGACTATATTGTCACCTCAGTCTGAAATGGTCTTCCCCATATCCTGAGACTGTGTCACCCAGCTCTAGGTTCCCTAATCTGTGAAACTACCTGCATCGAGTCTGTCCAGCCCTGTTAGCATTCTTATGGTCCAATCAGATCGCCTTTCATCCTTCTAAACTCTGGTTCAACTGGGCTGTATTCACTAATCTCTGCACATCGGGCAGCCCTTCCTCTCTGGTTTAGTAAACATCTGCTGCAGTCCATCTAAGACAAGTAGATCCTTTCAAACCCAAACCCTAAACCTTCTGTTAGATAGAGAAATAATACTCTTGGTGTGGGCCCATCAAGGACCTGTATAATTGCAGGAAAGCATTCCTATTTCTGAACTCAAATCCTCTTGCAATGAAGGCCAATATACTATATACTTTCCTGATTACTCACTGCACCTGCCTGTTTATTTTCACTGATCCCTTTGAACACCTAGACTTCCCAATACATCACTTCTTTAATAACCTGCTTCCCTTCTGTTGTTCTCATTGAAGTGTATAACTTCACATTTCACATTGTTGAGGTCCATCTGCCGTATGTTTGCTCATTCACTCAATTTGTCCAAATCACTTTGAAATCTCCTTATGTCTTCTTAAACTCTAGCACTTTCCCCACTGTTGATGCTATCTGGTCTAATTCTCTGTATTTTCTCCCTTTTTGAGCAGTGGTGTTATATTTGCCACTGCTCAATCTGTAGGAATTGTTCCATAGTCTGTTAAAATTTTGAAAGATGACGACTAATGTATCCAGTATTTCCAGGGATTTGTCATTTGTCAACCCCATTAATATCCCAGCTCCCTTTTTTAATTTACTTCCTTCAAATCCACTCTCTCACTGGGCACTTGGTCCTCTACTGTTTCTGGGAGGCTATTTGTGTCCCCTTTTGTGAAGAATGCAAATGCTGGAAACCGGAAACGTCGATATTCCTGCTCCTTGGGTGCTGCCTGACCTGCTGTGCTTTTCCAGCATCACTGTAATCTAGAATCTGGTTTCCAGCATCTGCAGTCATTGTTTTTACCTCGTTGATTTTAACCCTACTACGAATCCTCTTGCAAGGGTGCCTGCCTTGAAGAAGTTTTCCTCCTCTCTCTACAAGAATCTCAGGGAGTCCCTCTCTCACTGCAACTCCCAGGTCATCCAAACTTCCAGCTCAGCACTGTCCCCATGACTTGTCCTACGTGCCTATATTGCTTTCCACCTATCCACTCCACCCTCTTCTCTGACCTATCACCTTCATCCCCACTCCCCTTCACCCATTGTACTCTATGCTACTTTCTCCCCAACCCCACCCTCCTCTTATTTATCTCTCCACCCTTCAGGCACTCTGCCACTATTCCTGATGAAGGGCTTTATTCCTGATGAAGGGCTTTATTCCTGATGAAGGGCTTTTGCCCAAAACATCGATTTTCCTGCTCCGCGGATGCTATCTGAACTGTGTGCTTTTCTAGAACCAAAGTGCCGCCCCACTGAGACCTCAGTCACATGCCCTGCCTTATTTCCCAAGAGTAGGTCAAGTTTTGCACCTTCTGTAATAGGTACATCCACATACTGAATCAGAAGATTTTCTTGTATACTCTTAACAAATTCCTCTCCATCTAAACCCTTAACACTATGGTAGTCCCAGTCTATGTTTGGAAAGTTAAAATCCCCTACCATAACCACCCTATTATTCTTACAGACAACTGAAATCTCCTTAATTTCCTGCTGACTATTAGGGGGTCTATAATACAATCTCAATAAAGTCATCATCCCTTCCTTATTTCTCAGTTCCACCCAAGTAGCTTCCTTGGATGTATTTCTGGGAAGATCTGCCCTCTTAGTACAGCTGTAATGCTATCCCTTATCAAAAACACCACTCCCCCTTCTCTCTTGCCTCTCTTTTTGTCGTTCCTGTAGCATTTGTAACCTAGAACATTAAGCTCCTCGGCATGCTCCAATGAATCGCAGCGCAAGCTGAAGGAACAACATCTCATCTTCAGACTTTACAGCCTTCTGGCCTCAATATTGAGTTCAACATCTTCAAATTGTGAACCAATTCCCATTCCTTCCCTAACTTTTGGTTTTATTGGTTACATTCTTTGTCACCAGGTTCTCTCAGTGGGACTGCCTGCCCTTTCCAGTCTGGCAATTAGACACACCATTGTTCTGCCATTCTCACATTCCCATTATTTAATTGGAACTATCAACATCCTTTCTCCCCCTGCACTCCAACCCCCATCTCCATCCACCAAAGCATAATTGCAGTCCCCTCCACACTTCACATCGACCCTGGTGAAGAGTCATTTAGCCTCGAAACATTAGCTTGCTCTCTCTCTCTCCGTGGATGCTGCCTGTCCTGTGATCTTCAGCATTTGTTGTTCTCAATCATGCACTTTTGTAACCTAGACTTTCCTGCATCATTGAGGAAATGCAAACCGACACAATAATTTAGTAATCATCTATTGACATCTTTTTAGCAAAGTTAACTGTCATTAGGTGCATTAGTCAGGGAAATGGGTCTGGGTGTGTTACTTTTCGGAGGGTCTTTGTGGTCAAGGTTAAGCACCACAATTTCTTACAGAAAACGTATGACCAAGTTCTCAAAGCAAACTGTTAAAAATGTGAGTCTGTATACATCACCAACCATTTTAGTGTTAACCCTATTCGTCAGGACAAGAAAATAATTAGGAAAGATCCTTTAATTGAATTGAATTGAATTCATTGTCACGTGTATCAAGACACAGTGAAAAGCTTTGTCTTGCGAGCAATACAGGCAGATCACAGAGTTAAGTAACACAGATAGTAAATAATAGGTAAACAGCGACAAAAACAAAAACACAGATGCAGACGAATGTTAAGAGTTTGTTTGTCCATTCAGTATCCTAACAACAGGAGGGTAGAAACTGTTGTGAAACCGGCTGGTGCGTGTGTTCAGGCTTCTGTACCTTCTCCCTGATGGTAGAGGTTGTAGAAAAACATTGCCAGGGTGGGATAGATCTTTGAGAATGCTGGCAGCCTTCCCTTGACAACGGGCCTGGTAGATGGATTCTAGAGATGGGAGGTTAGCCTTTGTGATTGTCTGGGCCGAGTTCACCACTCTCTGTAACCATCTCCGATCTTGAATGGCACAGTTGCCATACCAGGTAGTGATAGTTCCAGACAGAAAGCTCTCGATGGCGCACCTATAAAAATTGGCAAGGGTATTCACTGTCATGCCAAATTTCCTCAGCTGCCTGAGGAAGAAGAGACGTTGTTGGGTCTTTGTTACCAGAGCATCCACATGAAGAGTCCAAGAAAGCTTGTTATGGATGACCACTAGAACAGTGATGAGATTTACATTCAGAAATGTAAGTGGATAAAGAGTTGACAGTATCATTTCAATAAGCATGTCCATGAAGTTTATGCATTTGAGGAACAATCCTTTAACCATAAAAAATCTGGGAAACATTGACCTGAGGAACAGGCAAGTACTTTTTTGATACTTTTCCTTTTGGTATTCTTAGGAGTGAACTCGAAGATTATGCAACAGTTCTCTTCATATTTTGCTTGGGGATGTGCTATAATAAGCCAGATCCTGTAACTATTAAAATCGCTAGAGATTTGCTCCTGAATTGAGGCAGAAGTTCCAACATGGATAAGGCCCAATGACACCTCTCCAAGCATGGTTAAAGAGATGGGATAGGTGCATTATAAATGCACAGCTCTTACTCATATCTTCGGTTGAGTCACAGTTGTTCTTTCACATTCGAAATTAGCTTGTGTATCACAGTTTTTATTTAAAAAGCAGACAAATCAGAGCCAGAAAAATACAGGTTTATTGGCCCAACACATCTCATCAGGAAGATGAACAGCAATGTCCTAAGAAATGCTCTTTATTAACAATAAGGTGTGAAATAACAATTTGGGTGGCACGGTAGCTCAGTGGCTAGTACTACTGCCTCACAGCACCAGGGACCTGGGTTCAATTCCTGTCCATGTGGGGTTTGCACATTCTCCCCGTGTCTGCGTGGGTTTCCTCTGGGTGCTCCGGTTTCCTCCCACAGTCCAAAGATGTGCAGGTCAGTTGAATTGGCCATGCTAAATTGCCCGTAGCGTTAGGTGGATTAGTCAGGGAAATGGGTCTGGGTGTGTTACTTTTCGGAGGGTTGTTGTGGACTGGTTGGGCCGAAGGGCCTGTTAACACACTGTAGGGAATTAAATCTAATCTAAACAATGGGAAAAGGAGGGTCCATTAGAAGTAATGAACATGGTTTTTAGAATAGACAAATTGTATCTATAGGTTTAATGGAGTTTTCTGAAGAAGCAACAATACTAGTGGATAAGTTAATCTGTTTGACATTTTCAGAAAATCTTAAAAGAATGTATTACACATAAGGTTACTAGTGTGATATAATCATATAATATCAGTGGAAATTTGATACAGTAAACGAGGAAAGAAATTGTATTCTGTGCTTGTGGATGGAGATGAGTTATTCAGTGTACATCTGAATTTGATACTCACTGCTTTTATGAATGAGATTTACATGAACATTGGGATATGATGAGCAAGTTTGCAGATAATGTGAGAATTTGTACAGATTTAACTCTGTAGTGATGTATAGTGTTCTACACATTCCAAACTAGCTGACCTAGTATCCACCACAAGTAAACCTCAGCTACAAAGCTGAGTTAAACTGGTCACAAAAACAAGTATTTGTATTTATAGCCCCACATTAAAGACAGCCAATCCTTTTATCACACATTGCATTGTAAGTTAAATTGCAAATTTACAGGACCTTTCCCTGTGACAATAATGCATGGTGGAATCAGTTCAGCAATGCAGTGCTATTCCAAAATATAATGATGTCCATCTGAGTTGTGTCATCAAACTGCTATTGCCCCAATCTCTCAATTCAGATTCTGAACTCTCTTTATTTGTTTTTAAAATTTAAAGGACAAGGAATTTATATATTTGACAGTTCCACAGGTGGAACAGACCTTTTATATACATTCTTGTCTACGCTTCACAATTGTAAGTTGAATCCTGTGAAAAGTAAAAAGTGAGGTCTGCAGATGCTGGAGATCAGAGCTGAAAATGTGTTGCTGGTTAAAGCACAGCAGGTTAGGCAGCATCCAAGGAACAGGAAATTCGACGTTTTGGGCCAGAGCCCTTCATCAGGAATGAGGAGAGGGTGCCAGGCAGGCTAAGATAAAAGGTAGGGAGGAGGGACTTGGGGGAGGGGCGATGGAGATGTGATAGGTGGAAGGAGGTCAAGGTGAGGGTGATAGGCTGGAGAGGGGGTGGGGGCGGAGAGGTCAGGAAGAAGATTGCAGGTTAGGAGGGTGGTGCAGAGTCCAAGGGAATCGACTGAGACAAGGTGGGGGGAGGGGAGATGAGGAAACTGGAGAAATCCGAGTTCATCCCTTGGGCCTGCTCCTGCCCCACCGAACTCATCTCCGCGTACCTCGACATGGTTCTGTCCCCTTTAGTCCAAGAACTCCCCACCTACGTTCGGGACACCACCCACGTCCTCCATCTCCTCCATGATTTTCGCTTCCCCGGCCCCCAACGCCTTATCTTCACGATGGACATCCAGTCCCTGTACACCTCCATCCCCCATCACGAAGGACTCAAAGCCCTCCGCTTCTTCCTTTCCCGCCGCACCAACCGGTACCCTTCCACTGACACCCTCCTTCGACTGACTGAACTGGTCCTCACCCTGAATAACTTCTCTTTCCAATCCTCCCACTTCCTCCAAACTAAAGGAGTTGCCATGGGCACCCATATGGGCCCCAGCTATGCCTGTCTCTTTGTAGGATATGTGGAACAGTCCATCTTCCGCAACTACACTGGCACCACCCCCCACCTTTTCCTCCGCTACATCGATGACTGTATCGGCGCTGCCTCATGCTCCCACGAGGAGGTTGAACAGTTCATCAACTTTACCAACACCTTCCATCCCGACCTGAAATTCACCTGGACTGTCTCAGACTCCTCCCTCCCCTTCCTAGACCTTTCCATTTCTATCTCGGGCGACCGACTCAACACAGACATCTTCTATAAACCGACTGACTCCCACAGCTACCTGGACTACACCTCCTCCCACCCTGCCCCCTGTAAAAACTCCATCCCATATTCCCAATTCCTTCGTCTCCTCCCAGGAGGACCAGTTCCAATACCGTACAGCCCAGATGGCCTCCTTCTTCAAGGACCGCAGATTCCCCCCAAACATGATCGACGATGCCCTCCACCGCATCTCCTCCACTTCCCGCTCCTCCGCCCTTGAGCCCCGCTCCTCCAATCGCCACCAAGACAGAACCCCACTGGTTCTCACCTACCACCCCACCAACCTCCGTATACAGCGTATCATCTGCCGCCATTTCCGCCAACTCCAAACGGACCCCACCACCAGGGATATATTTCCCTCCCCTCCTCTATCAGCTTTCTGCAAAGACCACTCCCTTCGTGACTCCCTCGTCAGGTCCACATCCCCCACCAACCCAACCTCCACTCCCGGCACCTTCCCCTGCAACTGCAAGAAATGCAAAACTTGCGCCCACACCTCCACCATCACTTCTCTCCAAGGCCCCAAGGGATCCTTCCATATCTGCCACAAATTCACCTGTACCTCCACACACATCATCTATTGCATCCGCTGCGTCCGATGTGGCCTCCTCTATATTGGGGAGACAGGCCGCCTACTTGCAGAACGCTTGGACGCCCGAACCAACCAACCCAACCACCCCGTGGCTCAACACTTTAACTCTCCCTCCCACTCCACCGAAGACATGCAGGTCCTTGGACTCCTCCATCGCCAGAACATAACACCACGACAGTTGGAGGAAGAGCGCCTCATCTTCCGCCTGGGAACCCTCCAGCCACAAGGGATGAACTTGGATTTCTCCAGTTTCCTCATCTCCCCTCCCCCCACCTTGTCTCAGTCGATTCCCTTGGACTCAGCACCGCCATCCTAACCTGCAATCCTCTTCCTGACCTCTCCGCCCCCACCCCACTCTGGCCTATCACCCTCACCTTGACCTCCTTCCACCTATCACATCTCCATCGCCCCTCCCCCAAGTCCCTCCCCCCTACCTTTTATCTTAGCCTGTTGGACACACTTTCCTCATTCCTGATGAAGGGCTCTGGCCCGAAACGTCGAATTTCCTGTTCCTTGGATGCTGCCTAACCTGCTGTGCTTTAACCAGCAACACATTTTCAGCTCGAATCCTGTGAAAAACCAACCTCGCTCTGGCAAAAATAGGGTCAGCACCGAGGTCAAATGATTTTGCTGAGTTTGGCTACCTGATGTGCAGGAATAATTTTAGAACTTAGGACATTACAGCACAGTACAGGCCCTTCGGTCCTCAATATTGCGCTGACTTGTGAAGCCCATCTAACCAACACTCTTCCATTTTTATCCATACGTTTAATCAATGACCTTTAAAGTTGGCGAGTCTACTACTGTTACAGCAGTGTGTTCCACACCTCTACTACTCTCTAAGTAAAGAAACTACCTCTGACATCTGTCCTATATCTACCACCCCTCAATTTAAAGCTATGTTCCCTCTTGCTAGCCATCACCATCTGAGGAAAAAGGCTCTCACTGTCCACCCTATCTAACCCTCTGATTATCTTGTATGTCTCAATTAAGTCACCTCTCAACCTTCTTCTCTCCAACGAAAACAGCCTCAAGTCCTTCAGTCTTTCCTCATAAGACCTTGCCTCCATACCAGGCAACATCCTGGTAAATCTCCTCTGAACCCTTTCCAAAGTTTCCATATCCTTCCTATAATGCGGTGATCAGAACTGTATGCAATACTCCAAGTGCACCCACACCAGAGGTTTGTACAGCTGCAGCATGGCCTCTTGGCTCCGAAACTCAATCCCTCTACCAATAAAGGCTAACACACTGTATGCCTTCTTAACAATCCTGTCCCTCTGGGTGGCAACTTTCAGGGATCTATGCACATGGACACCGAGATCTCTCTACTCATCTATGCTACCAAGAATCTTATCATTATTCCAGTACTCTTTATTCCTGTTACTACTTCCAAAGGGAATCACCTTTCTGCATTAAACTCCATTTGACACCTCTCAGCCCAGCTCTGAAGCTTATCTATGTCCCTCTGTAACCTGCAACATCCTTTGGCACTATCCACAACTCTACCGACTTTAGTGCCATCTGCAAATTTACTAACCCATCCTTCTATGCCCTCATCCAGGTCATTTATTAAAATGACAAACAGCAGTGGCCTCAAACCAGACCCTTGTGGTACACTATTAGTAAATGAACTCCAGGATGAATATTTCCCATCAACCACCACCTTCTGTCTTCCTTCAGCTAGCCAATGTCTGGTCCAAACCACTAAATCATCCTCAATCCCATGCCCCTGTATTTTGCTGAGTTTGGGTATCTGACGTGCAGGAATGATTTTGCTGAGTTTAAATATTTGATGTGCAGGAATGCCCCTTTATTTTATTCACCCAACCCTAGAAGTTTTCCAAGTTGTGGTGGGACTTTGAGATTCGGGGATCCAGTGCCAATTTAGCCCTTTCATCTCTGTGAAACTTTGGGCCCTTGTGTTAAAATTCTTTCTCTGTTTTGTTCTTTCTCTGCTAACTCCTCAGTCCAATCTTCTGAGTACCATTTGTTGTTCCAGCTATGGTGTTTGCTGTATCCTTTGGCATCCCATTGGATCGTAGAGTTTGTGCTGGAGATCTCTACAGTTTTATTTGCCTCTGTAAGAACCTCCTGAATGCAACTTTTTGTCCCATGTTTTTAGCTAATTCACCTTTGGCCCAGTGTTCATATTTGAAACATGTCTCAATAACGGATTGACAGCTAAAGCAAAGCTAACTGGAAACAAAGCTGAAAATGACCTTGACAATATTTGGCAGAATCATGTCTGTTCAAGTTTGGCTGCAAGTCAGATTGCTGCAATGAATGCAACTCCGTATTACAGCTTTCATGGTGAGTCTTAGCTAACAAATCCAACATTTCTTAAAAAGAATCTACTTTAGCATTTTGCTTTGAACTCTGTTACCAGGGGTGGTGCAGTACCTCTGTTGCATTCTGGCTGCAATATCGTTCCTTAGCAAATGGCATAAACCCTCTTCAAACATTTAAATATTTATACTTCCAGCAGAAAGATTGCAAAATGTTGTCAACATCCCCAAAATCAATTACTTCTCTTGTTCATTTCCTCATTACCTTTGTTTTGAGTTTGCAAATCGTACAAATCTACAATAATGAAATGAGGTTTCTATGGAATAACAGTGTGTGGAACAAAAGGTCACAGTTTAACTTTCGTTATTAGTTTAAAGAGTGCGCTCTGAAATGGGAAAATAAAAACAAATAAATGTAGACTTTGAGGCTGCTACAACATTATAGTGTTTATTGTTGGATTAGTCATTTAAAGACCTATATTATTATTTCCGACAACTTGCATTCAAAGGTTGATTGAGAATTTGAATTCACATGAAAACAAAATCTAGAAATAAGAAAACAGCAACAGTAAAAATGACTGTGTGGTTGTTGGATTGTTGTAAGAATTACAATGGGTTTAATAATGTCCTATAGATAAGACACATGCCATCCTTACCCAGCCCAAGCCTGTACCCCTCAAAATTAGACTAACCAACATAGGGTTGTATTAAACTGCTGAAAGAGCACCAAGAATAAAATGGATCAGGAAACTTGGCTGCATCTAAACAGATGAAAATGTGTTGCTGGTTAAAGCACAGCAGGTTAGGCAGCATCTCAGGAATAGGGAATTCGATGTTTCGAGCATAAGCCCTTCATCAGGAATGAGAGAGAGTAGCCAAGGAGGCTAAGATAAAAGGTAGGGAGGAGGTACTAGGGGGAGGGGCGATGGAGGTGGGATAGGTGGAAGGAGGTCAAGGTGAGGGTGATAGGCCGGAGTGGGGTGGGGGCGGAGAGGTCAGTAAGGAGATTGCAGGTTAGGAGGGCGGTGCTGAGTTGAGGGAATCGACTGAGACAAGGTGGGGGGAGGGGAAATGAGGAAACTGGAGAAATCTGAATTCATACCTTGTGGTTGGAGGGTTCCCAGGCGGAAGATGAGGCGCTCCTCCTCCAGCCGTCGTGTTGTTATGTTCTGCCGGTGGAGGAGTCCAAGGACCTGCATGTCCTCGGTGGAGTGGGAGGGAGAGTTAAAGTGTTGAGCCATGGGGTGGTTGGGTTGGTTGGTCTGGACGGCCCAGAGGTGTTCTCTGAAGCGTTCCGCAAGTAAGCGGCCTGTCTCCCCAATATAGAGGAGTTGCATCTAAACAGAACACAGTGAAGTCACATCTAGTTCAATTGCTTGTGCAAAGAACTCCTCACAACCATCTGCAGACTGGGGACAAAGTTGGGAAAGCTGTCATACAGATGAGTGAAACAACAGCCAGGCACAATCATGCTCACACAACACTTGGACATATTTATGAATCAAATTTCTTCATCAATATTCCTGAGTGTGTTGTGACCCAGCTCAGCATTGACCATGGATGCCACGAAGTCTCATTGCTTCTTCAGGTGAGATATAATCATGGAAATCTCCTTACAGATACCACTTACTGTCCTCCCTTAGCTGATATTCTTCCATGTTAAAAAGAACTTGGGGAGTGAGCACACAATGTAGTTTGGTTAGGGGGCCACAATGTCCCTGAAAGAGAGAAGTGTATGTGACAACATTGGCCAAGTCCTGAAGGACACAGTTTCCAAACTAGGCTTGTAGCAAGATGTGAGCAAATAAATAATTAGTAGTAACCATCCTGACTAGTCTTACTGATTTCACACATCTCTGTTCATGAATTATTGGTTACTGTGGTCACTGTACGCTCTCAGGATGTGTTGTCTCTGTGCTAATTTGTTCTCTGTAACTGCAGAAGCTGAGCTGTGGATATCTTGAAAAAAACCGCAAAAGTGGTGATCATACAGTTTTCCTGGAACTTCCATGGACCTTCTGTATGTGATTTCAGAAATTTAAACTAGAAGGGTAGGCTTTGTTGTTAAAGACGTCCTTTAAATGATGAAAGCTTTTGACAGTGAAGTCATAGAGAAAATGTTCCCACTTATCATGGATCCCAAAACCGTGCTCATATATTTGAGATAGCCATTAATAAATTGAAATAATGTACACAGGCCGGTATCCTGTCACCGAGTCCCCCTTTTATTTACAGGTGCCCAAGTACACTGGCTGTGACAAACCAGCTCACAGTCCCTGAACTGAGGAGAGTTTCATCTCCTGGTTATATATTTTTTGCAACTATAAATATATTCGCAACAGTATCCAAAAAAAAAGTGAACAGTGCTGTAACTTTCTTGAGTGAAGATCATTTCAACTGCTACTATTTTAAAACATGCAGTCTAAACACACTGAGCTCTATTGCTGTTTAGAATACAGCTCATGTACAGATTAGATTCCAACAGCATGGAAACAGGCCCTTCAGCCCAACCAGTCCTCCAAAGAGTAACCCACTCAGACCCATTTCCCTCTGATTAATGCATCTAACATTATGGGCAATTTAACATGGCCAGTTCACTTGGCCTGCATATCTTTGGACTGTGGGAGGAAACCCACACAGACACGGGGAGAATGTGCAAACCCAAGGGTGGAATCAAACCTAGGACCCTGGTGCTATAAGGCAGCAATGCTGACCACTGAGCCACCGTGCTGCCCTACCTCAGGTTTGAGTAAATTTGTACAATTAAACGTATTCACTGCACACTACAATAATTACAAAAAAGTCCAGAAATTTCCAGAAAGAGTTTTATTTTTACTGGTCTTTAGAAAGGGGTCTTCAGAATAGCAGAAAATGTGGCTCTGGATTATGCATCATTTAGTGAACCCAGCCCAAAGACTGCTGCATACCTAGCTTTCGCCATTTGTCTTCAGACATAAGATGAGTTTTTGGTATTTGCTTTGTAAGCTCTTTGGGAAACATGACATGCCTGTATTCCTACTGGTCATTATAATAGAGTTTTACTGTCTTCTCCCTTTCTCTGAAGTACAGGTTTATGTCCGAGTAGTAGATTTGTTTGTTTGCCATGACTATCTCTCCGTTAGTACCGGTTCAGTGAGAAATGATAATCCGACCACACATCCAGCTTCGTGGTTTTTTTTTATTAAAAAAATTTTTTTTATTTAACCCCCACACTACCGCCTAACTGCGGTCGTGCTTGTTTTCCCCAGCACCCATGGTGTGTGTGTCAAGGTGTGAGACGCAATGAGAGACACAAAGTGCACGAATCTTTATTCAAATTCCACCACTAGGAAGATAGGAAAACACCCGAGTGGCCAGTGACAAGCAGTGCCCTTCACATCAAAGGGCAATGCTGTGTGATCAAAACAGTGAAGGGGAGGGCAGGGACTAAATCAATACAGTTGGAGGGGGAAATGATGCACTCCACTCCCTGCGGTGCCCACCTCTCCCTGAACAACTCCAGGGTGTTGGTGGACACTGCATGCTCCTTCTCCAAGGACACCCGGGCCCTAACGTAACCGCGGAAGAGGGGCAGGCAGTCGGCCCTAACGACCCCCTCCACGTCCCGCTGCCTGGACCTGTTTATGGCCAGTTTGGCCAGGCCCAGGAGCAGACCCACGAGGAGGTCTTCAGACCTGCCAGCTCCGTGGTTATTTCAGTCAGCCAGGGCTTTCCTGATTGGCCTATGTTAACAACCTCAGTCAATGACCTCATAGTCAATGAGGTCAACCTGGTTCCAGTCGCTACGTAAATCTAGTAGGAAATCAGAAAAAAACCCAACAGATCTATCAGAATGGTCGGCTGTGAATGTGATGGTGCCAGTGCTAGACTGGGGCGGACAAGGTCAGAAGTCACACGACACCACAAGCTTTCATAAAGCTGCCCTTTTCTCAGGTGTAGTCTTCACCTGACTTTATCTAACAAAGGAGCAGCGCTCCAAAACGTTGAGATTTTAAATAAACCTGTTGGACTATAACCTGATGTCATGTGGCTTCTGACCAGAATGGTAAGAGTCTAGAATGGGAAGAATCTAGAATTTACTACCAAATAGAGTGGTTGAAGCATTGGCATAGATGCATTTAAATTCACATGAGAGAGAAATGAATCAAAGAATAAGTTAACAGGGGTAGAGTGGGAACACATTCAGATAGAATAGACAATGGACCAAAGGACCCATTTCTGTATTTTTAGTTCGGTATAAGATAATTAATTTGAAATAGCCATAGTCATAGAGATGTACAGCATGGAAACAGACCCTTCAGTCCAACTTCTCTTTCTGGTGTGAGCAGTGTACAAGTGGAGTTTCTGGGTACTCTCAAGGATTATTCTAGGATCTGTAAAAGAGTGTTTTGGAATTATTGGGCTTATATTTCTCCCATATGTTCCAAAGTCTTTGAAGATCTATTGACCTGTAAATAATTTTGTCTATTCTAATTTATCTCCATTTTCTTTGCTTAATCAACTTTGGACGCTTGTGTTTCAGTGAGTTCAGTCATTGGACTTGAAACGTTAACTCTGCTTTCTTCCCGTAGATGCTGTCAGCCCTGCTGATTTTCTCCAGCAATATCGGTTTCTCTTTCAGAACTCCAGTATCTGCAGTTCATTGTTTTATTTGAATTATTTGTGGAATTGGAATGTGATGGGATTTGAATCTGAATTCTGAAGTCAGTGTCACTTACACAATAAATACATCTTACAAAGTCTACCTGTCAAGGCCAGTTTGACACCCAAGTATTGGTTGTAGGAGCCTAGGTGTTTAATAGGATAAATAGACAAGGTCTTTTCCCTGGGGTTGGGGAATCCAGAACTAGAGGGCATAGGTTTAGGGTGAGAGGGGAAAGATATAAAAGAGACCTAAGGGGCAACTTTTTCACACAGAGGGTTATATATGTATGGAATGAGCTGCCAGAGGAAGTGGTGGAGGCTGGTACAGTTGCAACATTTAAGAGGCATTTGGATGGGTATATGAATAGGAAGGGTTTGGAGGGAGATGGGTCAGATGCTGGCAAGTGGAACTAGATTGGGTTCGGATATCTGGTCAGCATGGATGGGTTGGACCGAATGGTCTGTTTCCATGCTGTACATCTCTATGAGTCTAAGATGTTGGATCATTTTTCAAGCCACTAGGCAAGTCTCCTAAATGTACAAAATGGTGAACAGGAAACATGTGCCCATTTTCAACTGAAAATGAGCTTGCTGCCATATTGGGGGAGAAGAGACCAGCAATATCCTTTATCCAAAACAATCACACACTTGATTGTTTTTAGTTATTCTTCCGTAGGTAGGATTTGCAGGGTCAGCATTTGTTGTCCATCCCTTGAATGGAGCTGTTTACTGAGTCATTGCTGAAGGGAGTTAAGGGTTAACCTCACCGTCAACGTTGTGAATAATTAATCCTGTTTAACTGGTTTCCTAATGCTCAAAAATAGTCACCACAATGACTCAACTACAGTAGTCTATATTACAAAGGACTTGCACATAATTTGCTTTGTCACTATGAATATCCAGTCTTCAGCTGCTTCTATTTTGATCCCAGATTGCGTTTTTACTGGATAGGTCAGATCCCAGCCTGAAATCTGGTTTACAAGATAATCTTTTGCATTGTTTTGTTTTTATGGTTTAGCTCAGTTGGCTGGATGGCTGGTTTGTGCTGCAGAATAATTGCAATGGTGTGGGTTCAATTCCTGTACCAGCTGAGGTTAACATGAAGGATTCTCCTTCTCAGCCTCTCCGCTCGCCTGAGGCACGGTGACCCTCAGGGTAAACCCTTCAGCAGTCATCTCTGTCCAATTGAGAACAGCCCTATGATGCAGTTAGTCTATGGCAACTTACCTTTATACTAAAGGTATACTAAAATTTGTCATTAAAATCCTGTCATGTGCCATTCATATGGTCGTCCTGACTTCAAGTTACTAACAAGGTAATTCAGTGAGTTTATTCAACAGCAAGAAGTTTAAAATTGCTTTCCTGCTCCATCCAGGATCCAGTCGATCTCATGATCAATTAGTGTTAAATTCTGTTCACTATCAATGTGATGAGTGGTTACTTAGACATTAGCACCTTCAAAACATGACATGCTAAACTGTGATTTTGAAAAGTAAAAACAAATGCTTGCATTATCTTTCCATTATAGACAATAGGTGCAGGAGTAGGCCATTCTGCCCTTTGAGCCTGCACCACCATTCATTATGATCATGGCTGATCATCCTTAATCAGTATCCTGTCCCTGCCTTATCCCCATAACCCTTGATTCCACTATCCTTAAGAGCTCTATCCAACTCTTTCTTAAATGAATCCAGAGACTGGGCCTCCACTGCCCTCTGGGGCAGAACATTCCACATAGCCACCACTCTCTGGGTGAAGAACCTCCTCAACTCTGTCCTAAATGGCCTACCCCTTATTTTTAAGCTGTGTCCTCTGGTTCGGCACTCACCCATCAGCAGAAATATGCTTCCTGCCTCCAGAGTGTCCAATCCTTTAATAATCTTATACGTCTTAATCAGATCCCCTCTCAGCCTTCTAAACTCAAGAGTATACAAGACCAGTCGCTTCAGTCTTTCAGTGTAAGGTAATCCCACCATTCCAGGAATTGACCTCGTGAACCTACGCTGCACTCCCTCAATAGCCAGAGTGTCTTTCCTCAAATTTGGAGACCAAAACTGCGCATGATATTCCAGGTGCGGTCTCATCAGGGCCCTGTTTGCTTCTATACTCGATCCCTCTTGTTATGAAGGCCAGCATACTGTTAGCCTTCTTCACTACCTGCTGTACCTGCATGCTTACCTTCATTGACTGGTGTACAAGAACACCTAGATCTCGTTGTACTGCCCCTTTACCTAACTTGACTCCATTTAGGTAATATTTCTGCCTTCCTGTTCTTGCCACCAAAATGGATAACCACACATTTATCCACGTTAAACTGCATCTGCCATGAATCTGCCCACTCACCTCACTTGTCCAGGTCACCCTGTAATCTCCTAACATCCTCTCACATTTCACCCTGCCACTCAGCTTTGTATCATCAGCAAATTTTATAATATTACTTTTAATACCATCATCTATATCATTAATGTATATTGTAAAAAGCTGCGGTCCCAGCACTGATCCCTGCGGTACCCCACTGGTCACTGCCTGCCATTCCGAAAGGGAGCCGTTTATCACTACTCTTTGTTTCCTGTCAGCCAAGTAATTTTCAATCCAAGTCAGTATTTTGCCCCCAGTACCATGCACCCTAAGTTTACTCACTAACCTCCCATGTGGGACTTTATCAAAAGCTTTCTGAAAGGCCAGGTACACTACAGCTACTGGATCTCCATTGTCAATCTTCAGAGTTACGTCCTCAACAAATTTCAGAAGATTAGTCAAGCATGATATGCCCTTCATAATTCCATGCTGACTCTGACCTATCCTGTTAGTACTATCCAGATGTGTCATAATTTCATCCTTTATAATTGACTCCAGCATCTTTCCCACCACTGAGGTCAGACTAACTGGTCTATAATTCCCTGCTTTCCCTCTCCCTCCTTTCTTAAAATGTGGGACAACATTAGCCACCCTCCAATCCACAGGAACTGATCCTGAATCTATAAAACATTGGAAAATGATCACCAATGCATCCACGATTTCTACAGCCACCTCCTTCAGTATCCTGGGATGTAGACCATTAGGTCCTGGGGACTTATCAGCCTTCAGCTTTAACAGTCTCTCCAACATCATTTCCTGGCAAATATAAATTACCATCAGTTCAGGTCCTTCAGCCACTATTACCTCTGGGAGATTGCTCATGTCTTCCCCAGTGAACACAGATCTGAAGTACCAATGCAACTCTTCTGCCATTTCTTTGTTCCCTGTAATATATTCACCCGTTTCTGTCTTCAAGGGCCCAATTTTAGTCTTAATCATTTTTTTTCCTTTCACATACTATCCTCTTTTATATTTTTGGCCAGTTTACCTTTGTACCTCATTTTTTCTCTGCATATTTCCTTCTTAGTAATCCTCTGTTGTTCTTGAAAAGCTTCCCAGTCCTCCATTTTCCCATTTATCTTTGCTATGCTATACTTTTTCACTTTTGACTTTATATGTTTCTTAACTTCCCTCTCAGCCACGGCCACCCCTGCCTCCCCTTAGGATCTTTCTTCCTTTTGGAATGAACTGATCCTGCATCTTCTGCATTATACCCAGAAATACCTGCCATTGTTCCTCCACTGTCATCCCTGCTAAGGTATTGCACCATTTAAATTTGGCCAGCTCCTCCCTCATAGCTCCATAGTTCCCTTTATTCAACTGAAATATTGTTACTTCTAATTGTACCCTCTCCCTTTCAAACTGCAGATTGAAGCTTATTGTATTATGGTCACTACTTCCCAATGGCTCCTTCACTTCGAGGTCCCTGATCAAATCTGGTTCATTGCACAATACCAGATCCAGAATTGCCTTCTCCCTGGTCGGCTCCAGCACAAGCTGTTCTAAGAATCCATCTTGGAGGCACTCCACAAACTCCCTTTCTTGGGGTCCAGTACCATCCTGATTCTCCCAGTCGACCTGCATATTTAAATCCCCCATAATAACTTAACATTATTATTGAGAGGATTCCATTTACTGTAGTCAGTTACATAGCTTTAAACTTGTAACATTCTTTTCACAGCTTCTGTCAAATTACCATAAATGGAGAGCAGAATGCCCTGAGATTTGTGCAGATCTGAGGCCTTTAACAGTTCTGGGCCTCCTCAAGGCTGGTTACCATGGGGTTTTAAGATCTCGCGATTCCACTGGAAGCAGGGTTTTAATATACAAAATTGGTGAGTACTGCATCTGCCAGGTTTTACACTCCATTTCGTTGGCTGTTTCAAGCACTTATTAACAGAATAAACTATTAACCCACCGATATGTATAATTCCCTGAATATCAGTTATTCATTGATCTGTGTGAAGAGTTGCAGTTGTGACATACACTCTATTTGTTTGTGAGGAATGTTCAAATACATCCACTAGGTTTACAGAGATATCCCTTAACTGAGGGAAAAACACAACTGTACAAACCGCATTTACTATTCCAGATCAAGGTGGGGTAATAGTGCAACACCTTGATGACATTCAGTGTCGTCATGGTAACAGTATTGCAACATATTCTCTCAAAACACACCATTTCTAAATGAGTAACATCACTCAAAGCTGTGTGAAAATCTTCCAATTTCACTTTCTGAAGTTAGTAGAATTTATCTTGTTATATCAATGGAAAAGTACTGCATTGATGCAGTTATCACTTGGAACGTTGTTAATGAATTCTTTCATTACATAGTAACTTAAAAAGATGGGAGGTGCAACAGTAATGAATTGTAAGAAAGGCTACAACTATGCAATAGAAACCCTTTGAAGTTTTCGTCATCTTATTATGCAGCAGAATATGATCTGTGACTTTATTAAAACGTTTTTGGGTCAAACAGAGGGGTTTAACATCATGGTTATAACTTCAAAAACAAAAACAAAAATCTCTGGAAAAGCTCAGCAGGTCTGGCAACATCCATGAAGAGAAAACTGAGTTAATGTTGAGGTCTGGTGGACCTGAAACATTAACTCTGATTTTTCTTCATAGAAGCTGCCAGACCTGCTGAATTTTTCCAGCAATATCTGCTTTTGTTTCTGATGTATGTTTGGATTTTAGGGTTACAACCCACCTGTCAATCTCTTTTGCTATTAACATAAGACTTTGGAGCACAACAATGGCATTGTTTTTCAACATTAAATATCACCTGTAATTATTCACCTTATTCTTGTATGCGTCATCATTAATTGTTGAGACTAGCTTGGCCAGAGAGTTAAAGGCATGTCTTATTGTTGGCACACTTTGATGATTACAGGAGAGATGGGGCATTTCCTTAATTGTGAAAGAATTGTGGTTTTGTTGGTTTTTCTATTCAGTCTTCATTGAATGTTCCCATTAGTTTGTAGTGTTCTACTCAATCTCTATAATATGCTTCTGTACATTGTACCTGAAGCAATCTCAGTGGGGATATTTGTTAAAATGTTGAAGGAGAACACCTTGTAAGGATTCTGCAAGTCACTGACCTAAGATGGATGCACATTTGGACATTACTGTCATCATTTTTGGCTTCTCATTTTCTTACCTTATCTCACCAACAAGTAAGCCATCACGTTTTTCCCACTTCCCTGCTACATTGCTCTTACCATGCTGTCTGAACTCCCCAGGCCACTGTCTGCACAATCAACCCCACTCCACAACCCACGCCAACCCCACTCCACAACCCACGTCAACCTCACTCCGTAACCCACGCCAGCCCCACTCCACAACCCACGCCAGCCCCACTCCACAACCCACGCCAGCCCCACTCCACAACCCACATCAACATGAACTCACCTTTGTCAGCATCAAGCCTCCATGTGAGAATAGATTCCCCTACTCCCCCTTGTACTATCAAGTTAAACAGAGAAAGCCTAACAAGTGCATACCCCTTCAAATGACCATGAGCTTGGTGCCATTAGATTGTGATACATCATCGACTTTATCTTGGAAGGTTGGATTTAATTTATGTGGAACAGTTTTCAGATGGTATTCCTAGTCTGAAACATTTTATAAACAGGAATCTGACATAATCCAGCATAATGATGTCATGCACTGCTGACATTCTCACTACAAATCACATCCTACCCACAATTCCCACCTGATGGTCTCCACTTGAAAACACTTCTAGGCTTGTGGATTCTGGTGAGGACAGGCAATGGTTCAACTCCAGTGCCTTCTGTCACAGAACAGCATGTTGAAATTCACTTCATTTTTTTGTTTATTTGTTTATGGGACTTGGCACCACTGGCTGGGCCCAGCATTTGTTGCCTATCCATAGTTGCCCCTTGAGAAGGTGGGGGTGAGCTGCCTTCTTGACCCGCTGCAGTCCATGTGCTGTGGATAGACCCACAATGCCCTTAGGAAGGGAATTCCAGAGTTTTGACCCAGCGACACTGAAGAAAGAGTGATTTATTTCCAAGTTGAGATGGTGAGTGTTTGGAGGGGTACCTGCAGTGACTGGTGATGATGAAAGGCCTTGTGGTGAGGTCTTGTATTCTGAAGCAAACCTCCTTCAGAGTCAATGCTTTTAGAAGAGGAGAGAAAAATATCCAAAGAAAACATTTATTTTGGAATACCATCTTAAGTGAATGACATACACTACAGTTTCCAATATATCATACATGGTACATATTTTGTCTTCATTGTCCTTAGAGAATCATAGAGATGTACAGCACGGAAACAGACCCTTCGGTCCAACGTGTCCATGCCGACCAGATATCCCAACTTAAAGTAGTCCAGTTTGCCAGCACCTGGCCCATATCTCTCTAAACCCTTCCTATTCATGTACCCATCCAGATGCCTTTTAAATGTTGTAATTGCACCAATCTCCACCACTTCCTCTGGCAGCTCATTACATACACGCACCACCCTCTGTGCGAAAACGTTACCCCTTGGGTCCCTTTTAAATCTTTCTCTCTCACCTTAAACCCATGTCCTCTAGTTTTAGTCTCCCTTACCCTGGGTAAAAGACTTGGCTGTTCACCCTATCCATTCCCCTCATGATTTTATCAATCTCTATAAGGGCACCCCTCAGCCTCCGACACTCCAGGGAAAGCAGCCCCAGCCTATTCAGCCTCTCCCTGTAGCTCAAATCCTCCAACCCTGGCAACCTCCTTATAAATCTTTTCTGAACTCTTTCAATTTTACAACATCCTTCCTAAAGCAGGGAGAACAGAATTTATTACAGCATTCCAAAAGTAGCCTAACCACCATGTCCCATACAGCTGCAACATGACCTGCCAATAGAGAGTCTCATTTGCAACTCTTCAGACACAAAACAGTCTGTGTCCACATGTTCGGACAACATTCAGACTTGGGCTGGTATATGACAAATAACATTTCTGCTACACAAGTGCCAAGCAATGACCATCTCCAGCAAGAGGGAGTCTAACCACCAACATTGACATTCAATAGTATTACCATCACTGAATCCCCCATTATTGATATCCTGCGGGTTACCATTGACCAGAAGTCCAACTGAACTCACCATATACAGAATGGAAATGATAAGCAGGTGAAAGGCTGTGCACTGGCAATTTGCAGCTCATCGCCTGACTCCCCCAAAGCCTGTCCACCATCTACAAGACACAAGTCAGGAGTGTGATGGAATACTCCCCACTTGTCCTGGATGGGTGCAGCTCTAAGAACACTCAAGAAGCTCAACACCATCCAGGACAAAGCAGTCCACTTGACCGATAGCTCACCTACCTCCTCCAACATTCACTGCCCATTACCAGCATAGAGATGTGTACCATCTGCAAGACACATTGCAGTCACTCACGTAGGCTCCTCTGATGGTGGCTCAGTGGTTAGCGCTGTTGCTTCATTGTGCCAGGGATTTAGGTTCAATTCCAGCTTCAGGTAACTGTCTGTTTGGAATTTGTACATTCTCTAACAGGGCTATAACTGGAGAAACTGAAGGAGAAAGACAGTGGGATTGAAATCACTATAAAAAGAGAAAGGTACATCAAAACGTTAAGTTGGGAAATCAAAAAGATGAACAAGGTGAACTGATCCTGACAAACGACATCAGGATTTTTGTCATTTACATAAATGATTTGGATGCGAGCATAAGAGGTACAGTTAGTAAGTTTGCAGATGACACCAGAATTGGAGGTGTAGTGGACAGTGAAGAGGGTTACCTCAGATTACAACGGGATCTTGACCAGATGGGCCAATGGGCTGAGAAGTGGCAGATGGAGTTTAATTTAGATAAATGCGAGATGCTGCATTTTGGAAAAGTAAATCTTAGCAGGACTTATATACCTTAATGGTAAGGTCCTAGGGAGTGTTGCTGAACAAAGAGACCTTGGAGTGCAGGTTCATAGCTCCTTGAAAGTGGAGTCGCAGATAGATAGGATAGTGAAGAAGACGTTTGGTATGCTTTCCTTTATTGGTCAGAGTATTGAGTACAGGAGTTGGGAGGTCATGTTGCGGCTGTACAGGATATTGGTTAGGCCACTGTTGGAATATTCCAAGCAATTCTGGTCTCCTTCCTATCGGAAAGATGTTGTGAAACTTGAGAGGGTTCAGAAAAGGTTTACAAGGATGTCGCCAGGGTTGGAGGATCTGAGCTACAGGGAGAGGCTGAACAGGCTGGGGCTGTTTTATCTGGAGAATCTTACCCAGTACTCCGCATTCCTGTTACTCCTTCCAAAGTGAATCATCTCACACATTTCTGCATTAAATTCCAGTTGCCACCTCTCAGCCCAGCTCTGCAGCTTATCTATGATCCTCTATAACCTGAAACTCCTTTCACACTGTCCATAACTCCACTGACTTTAGTGTTATTTGCAAATTTACTCATCTATCCTTCTACACCTTCATCCAAGTCATTTATAAAAATGACAAACAGCAGTGGCCCCAAAACAGATCCTTACAGTACACCACTTGTAACTGAATTCTCGGATGAACATTTCCCATCAACCATCACCCACTGTCGTCTTATAAGTAGCCAGTTTCTGATCCAAACTAATGAATCACATTCAATCCGATGTCTCCGTATATTCTACGATAGCCTACCATGGGGGACCGTATCAAGTGTTTTACTGAAATTTCAGTTACAAACCCAACAACTCACAGTTTCCTTGACTACAATCCCTTATGTCCAGCTTCTTGTGAGATTTCAGTTCCATTCTCATAGTTTCTCCATCTCTCTCACATCTGTTCCAATGATGCCACTTTTCACAGGGCTTCTCCAATATGTTCTCCTTTTTCCTGAATTGAGGATTCCTGTGATCTGTGGTCAGCCACAGCCAAGTCCATCCCATTTCCTGCACTTCTGCCCTCATCCCTTGCCTTCCCTCACAGAAAAACCTGAGGGTTCCCCTTGTCCTCACCTTCCATCCTGGCATTGAAATTATCACCCTCTGTCACTTCTGCCACCTCCAGAAACATCCCACCAAACCCCTGAACCTTCTCCCCTCCCAGGTGAGCCTTCCACAGATACTGTTCCCCTCATGATATCCTAGTCCACTTCTCTGTCACTCCTACCATTTCCTCACTCTCCCATGGCACCTCCCCATGCAATTACACAAGCAGTAACACTTGGCATTTTACCTCTTTCCTTCTTTCTGTTCAAGGCTCCAAACATACCTTCCAGGTGAAGGAGCATTTCACTGTTTTCCAATTTCTTCGGTCTACTGGGTTTGCTGCTCATGATCAGGTCTTTTCTACGTTTGTGAGACCAAATGCAATCCAGGTGACCATTTTGTGGAACACTCTCCTGTCTCTGTAAAAATGACCCTGACCTTCCAGTTGCATACCATTTCAACAAAAACAATCTTGTTCCCATGGTAACATTTCCATCGTGGGCCTGCTGCAGTTTTCCAGTAAAGACACAGATAAGCTTCAGGATGCAACGTTGAGTTCAACAACTTCAGAACATGAATGCTGTCCCCTCATTTTGACAACATCTCCTCCAAACCACCCCGTGTCTTGTTCGCATGGTCTTGCTCTCAGCTATGATGACTTGATTTCTATTATTCACACCTATTATTAACACAGAGTTTGCATCTGCATCACTCCTTCCCAACCCTTGGTACTTCCTCTGCTGTTTGCGCTGGGCACCCTCACAACCTGAATCTTCAAAGACCACAATTTCCCATCAGACATGGTTGACGATGCTCTCCACCGCATCTCCTCCACTTTCCGCTCCTCCACCCTTGAGCCCCTCCCCTCCAATCGCCACCAGGACAGAACCCCACTGGTCCTCACCTACCACCCCACCAACCTCCAGATACATCGTATCATCCTTTGTCATTTCCGCCACCTCCAAATAGACCCCACCACCAGGGATATATTTCCCTCTCCTCCCCTATCAGCATTCCGGAAAGACCAGTCCCTCCGTGACTCCCTCGTCAGGTCCACACCCCCCATCAACCCAACCTCCGCTCCCAGCACCTTCCCCTGCAATTGCAAGAAATGCAAAACTTGCGCTCACACCTTCCCCCTCACTTCCCTCCAAGGCCCCAAGGGATCTTTCCATATTCCACCACAAGTTCACCTGCACCTCGACACACATCATTTACTGCATCCGCTGCACCCGATGTGGCCTCTTCTATATTGGGGAGACAGGCCGCCTACTTGCGGAACGTTTCAGGGAACACCTCTGGGACACCCGGACCAACCAACCCAACCACCCCGTGGCTGAACACTTTAACTCCCTCTCCCACTCCGCCAAGGACATGCAGGTCCTTGGCCTTCTCCATCGCCAGACCGTGGCAACATGACACCTGGAGGAACAGCGCCTCCTCTTCCGCCTAGGAACCCTCCAACCACAAGGGATGAATGCAGATTTCTCCAGCTTCATTTCCCTCCCTCCACCTTATCTCAGTCCCAACCCTCGGACTCAGCACCGCCTTCTTGACCTGCAATCTTCTTCCCGACCTCTCCGCCCCACCCCCTCTCCGGCCTATCACCCTCACCTTAACCTCCTTCCACCTATCGCATTCCTATCGCATTCCCAACGCCCCTCCTCCAAGTCCCTCCTCCCTACCTTTTATCTTAGCCTGCTTGGCACACCCTCCTCAGTCCTGACGAAGGGCTCATGCCCGAAACGTCGATTCTCCTGGTCCTTGGATGCTGCCTGACCTGCTGCGCTTTTTCAGCAACACATTTTTCAGCTCTGATCTCCAGCATCTGTAGTCCTTACTTTCTCCTAGGTGACCTAATGGAGGCATACAAGATGACCAGAGGATTAGACAGGCTGGACAATGAGAGCCTCTTTCCTCAGATGGTGATGGCGAGCATGAGGGGACATAGATATAGGACAGATGTCAGAGGTAGTTTCTTTACTCAGAGTAGTAAGGGCTTGGTCCTGTCTGTAACAAGAGCAGACTTGCTTATATAAAGGGCATTTAAATGGTCATTGGATAAACATATGGATGACAATGGAATAGTGCATGTTAGATGGGCTTTAGATTAGTTTCACAGGTTGGCACAACATCGAGAGCCAAAGAGCCTGTACTGTGCTGTGAAGTTCTATGTTCAATGTCACAGATATTAATGGAGAGTCTATCCTCAGAAATAGGAATGATAATGTCAAGGAAGACAAAGGAAAAGATGTTAGGAAGCAATATGTTCAATGGGACAGGAGGAAGTGATCTGTCGACCACACCAGTAGTGTTTCTGGATTTTGGGAAGATGGTTGACCAGAGTTGAGGGATTATGAGCTGAGAAGCTGTGTGGGGAGGTAAAATCAATGACAATCCTGGAAACACCAGCTTGATGTTTGGTGATGGGGTCATAGTTCACAGTCGAATAGGAGGATGTGTTTGAGGGTTGGTGCTCAATCTCTGCTAGGACAGGTCGGTACATCAAAGGGCAGCAGCAGTCTCTCTGTCAGCAGCTCTCATAACACAGTCAGCATTAGACTGAGGAATCAGAGTACAGCAAGTTCACAGGGAGTCAGTTTAGATTAGGTGAGAGGTGAGAAGCATTAAGGTGACCAATCTCACACCAATAGTTTTCGACAAAGAGATCCAATGCAGATTGGGGGCCAGATAGAGGGCTCTAGATGCAGGGAGATTACTGGAGATGATTGAAAGGGCCCAGGAGATGGTGAGGGGAAGGACTCCTGGTCAAAGAAGTGGACACGGAGGTGAAGGCAATGGAAAAAGCATTCAATGGCATGTCAGAAATTCATTGAGCTGACGGCACCAAAGGATCAAACTAAGTCCTTGGCTGAGCAATGATAATTAAACTTCAGAAAGTGATTAATCAGAGGGTACGGTCACATAACACGTAACAAGAGGTGGGGTTGTAAGGAGATAGGAGACAAAAAAACAGAAATTTGTCAATACCTGCGAGTCATTGGTGTTTGATATCCTTAACATTTGGAAGGAAGAAAAAAGATTTCTTATTGAAGCATTGAATGAGATGACAAATGAAATCAGTGTGTTAGAAGACTTGGTTTTAAAGGAGGACCATGATACAGTAGCTGTACTAAAAGGGGCTTAGATTTAGACAGGGAACTTAATATTCTGAGTTACACTGTGTTCAGGGAGAAGGGGTGAATAAAGAGTGAGAGTGTTACAGCATGTGCAATTACATAGCAGTGCACCTGAGGGGTAAGTATTCTTAAAGAAGTCTAAAATTACACAACACCAGGTTATAGTCCAACAGGTTTAATTGGAAACACACTAGCTTTCGAAGCAACGCTCCTTCATCAGGTGATAATGGAGGACACAATTCTAAGGCACAGAATGTTTAGCAAAAATTAGTGTGATGTAACTGAGATTATACATTGAAAAATACCTTGATTGTCTGTTGAGTCTTTCATCTGTTCGAATCCCATGATAGTTTCACTTCCTTCATGTGTAAATCACAAAACCTTTTTTAAAAGTTGCATTCTCACGTCAGCTATAACAATTGATGTTAGCTAGATAATATGTCAATGCCATGATGTTTAGATTGATTGATAACAGTTTCACATGAATTCATGCAGTTTTTGAGCAAAGTGCAATGTAACTTTGCAAGTACAAATTCACCCCACACAATATGCATGCGTGTGTGTGTGTGTGTGTGTGTGTGTGTCAGTCAGTGTGTGTGTCAGTGTGTCTCTGGGTTAGGGGTTGTGAGTGTGAGAGAGAGTGTGTATGTGTGTGTAGTGAGTATAGAGTGTCTTAAGTCTGTGAGGGGGTGCATGTATGTGTGTGGGAGTGTGTGCGTGTGTCTGGGGTGAGGGGTTGTGAGTGTCTGTGAAAGAGAATGTATATGTGTATGCATGAGTGTAGAGTGGTCTAAGTCTCTGAGAGGATGTGTGTGTGTGCGCGCGTGCGTAAGAGTGTCTGTGTGTGTGTGTGTGTGTGTAGTGCAATGGTGGTCACCTGAAATGTGACATGAACCCAAGGTCCCGGTTGAGGCCCTCCCTATGGGTACCGAACTTAGCTATCAGCCTCTGCTCGGCCACTTTTCGCTGCTGCCTGTCCCGAAGTCCGCCTTGGAGGATGGTCACCCGAAGGTCTGAAGTTGAATGTCCTGGGCCGCTGAAGTGTCCTCCAACTGGGAGAGAACACTGGGAGAGTCTGTTGATTGTTGTGTGGTGCCCATTCATCCGTTGTCGTAGCCTTTGCTCCATCTTTGCCTGTAACGTATAAGATAGACAACGTTGGCTGAGTCACATGAGTACCTGCCACGTACAAGGTGGGAGGTGTCCCCACGTGTAATGGTGGTATCCATGTCTAGCTAACATCAATTGTTACAGCTAACCTGTGAATGCAACTTTTAAAAAAACAATTTTGTATTTACACATGAAAGAAGTGAATATCATGGTATTCGAACAGATGAAAGACTCAACAGACAATCAAGGTATTTTTCAATGTATAATTTCAGTTACATCACACTGTAAATTTTTGTTATAAATTCTGTGCCTTAGAATCGTGTCCTCCACAATCACCTGATGAAGGAGCGTCACTCCGAAAGCTAGTGTGCTTCCAATTAAACCTGTTGGACTATAACCTGGTGTTGTGTGATTTTTAACTTTGTACACCCCAGTCCAACACCAGCATCTCCAAATCTTAAAGAAGTCTGTATTACTGCTGGATTGTAAGTGTGTCCTACAAAAAGAGTAGAGAGATAAATGTTTCATTCTTGGTGGACATTATGGGTCAGCAAAACTTGGTAGAGAAATATGCAGATGTTTCAGACAGAGACGTAAGAACTAATGTTTGCTAAATGCAAATTTCCCAAGAGAGGTTGAAATAAGGACAGTTGCTGTTATTTTATCGTTGACGTAAGTGTTTCTTCTTCCAGAACACTGGGATCCCAAGCTTTTCTCAGCCTATGAGGTGTTTCGCGTCAGCCTCATTACATCAGAGCTAATTGTGAAGGAGGTGAAAACCCAGTTGAATGGTGTGAAGGTTATCTTTGATCTTTGTGGCTGGCGATTTGCTCATGCTCTGCAGATCAGTCCAACAGTTGCCAAGAGAATTGCTGCTGTGCTTGTAGTAAGTTTCTCCTTTTTAATTCAAGTTGAATTCAAACTCTGCTTTTAAAAAACACAATAATCTCAACATTCACTCCTGTTAACTCAATGCTGCTGCACTAAGTGACCAAGCCAACTTAGTTCCTGAATCTGCAACTTCCTGAATCTCGTCATAATGTTGGAGAAAGTGTGGACCACAGATGCTGGAGAATCTGAGTCAAAAAGTGTGGATTATGCCTGAAACATTGATTTTCCTGCTCCTCGCATGCTGCCTGAACTGCTGCGCTTTTCCAGCACCACACTTTTTGACTGTCCTCATAATGTGTTCTTTAATCCAACTGCACCCCAGAACTCTTATTGTTATAAACTAATGTTCTCATTACATTGGGACCAGACCAATCCTATAACTGCATTCCCAGTGGTCTGAACATCCTCAGTATTGTAATATCTCCCTGGTTCTGCTTTGAGATCTACTGACCTCTACACACCAGAGTAGCATTTCCTGGTGACAGGCTTTATTTCTGACCCTTAAATGCTCAGAGTGTAGTCATTGGATGTAGAAGATTTTCCAATAAACCAGTGAAAGCCTGGTGACAAACTGAATTCTTAATCTGAATTCTGTAACAATGGTCAAAAAGAGAAGAATTTCAGCAAAATAAGACAGAGAAATGAGGCAACAAAATGACCTCTGAAAATCCTAAACATGAAGGCTGTTATAAATGCAGCCTGCTGTTGAAGCACTGACTGCAGACATCATTTGTAGGCATCCATAGCTCAAAGAAGGATGAAATGGAGCTGATGGGAGTGTTCAAAATCTTTGCTGAAGTAAATAAGGAAAAAACCTTTTCTTCCTGGGACAGTAAGGTCTGTAAATAAAGCAACATGTTTAAGGTAGTCAACAAACCTTGAAAGAATTTGAGTGAAAACAGTTTGAGTTATTCCGGTGAGTACTGGGTCTGTACTTGACAGGGGTTGAAAGGGGATCTTACTGAGAGGTCCGAGTAGAGTGGGTGTGGATTAGATGTTTCTGGGAGAGACCAGGACTCAAGGGCACAGCCTCAAAGTGAAGGGATAATCCTTTAGAACCGAGATGAGGAGGGATTTCTTCAGTAGGGGAATTTGTGGAACTCATTGCCGCAGAGGACTGGGGAGGCCAAGTCATTGAGTGTGTTTAACAAAGATAAATGGGTCCTAGGTTAGTAAGGAGATCAAGGGGACAAGGCAGTAAAATGGGGTTGGGAAGCATATCAGCCATGATTGAATGGCAAGCAGACTGGATGGGCTGAATGGGCCGGTTCTGTTCCTATATCTTATGGTAATATCACACTATCATAATACCCTAGAATGAAATGGTATTGGAAGCAGACTGGATAATAACATTCAAAAGGGAGTTCAGACACCAAATTCTAACATCGCTGTGATGAAGGTTGAGGGTGGATTGCAATAATAATGCCATGAGACCATTAGAACTAGGAACAGCAGTAGACTGTTCAGCCCTTCAAGCCTGCTACACCATTCAGTGGCTGATTCAACATTTCTCATGTTCACTTTACTGCCTTTTCTCTGTATTCTCTTGATTCCTTGACTGATCAAGATTCTATCTAACTCAGACTTGTATATATACACAAGGACTCTGTGGTAAGGTGTTCAAAAGACTCTCAACCCTCTGAAAGAACAAATTTCTCCTCATCTCAGTCTTATATTGGTGCCTCTTTATTCTGAAATGGTGCCCTTTGGCCCTAGTCTCTCCCATGAGGGGGAACATCCTTTCAGCATTCGCTCTGTCAAGCTCCTTAACAATTCTAAATGAAAACCAAAACAACTGCAGATGCTGTAAATCAGAAAGAAAGACAGAAGTTGCTGGAAAAGCTCAACAGGTCTGGCAACATCTGTAGCAAGAAATCAGAGTTATCGTTTCAGGTCTAATGATCCTTCCTCAGAACTAATGGTAGTTTAGGAAGAAGTTGGTTTATATGCGGAAGATAGGGTGGGGTGAGGGGGTAAGAAATAAATGATAGGTGGGGATAGAGACCAAAAAGAGAGAAGAACAGTTAGACAGACAGAGAAATTGATACTGATCTGGCTGGGAGAGTGAATAGCTTTTACTGGAGATTGTTAGTGGATAACAATGGGTAGTGTGTAATGTATTAACAAGACCTGGTGTGTGTGGTAGCGGGATAGGACATGGGAGGGTTCAGGCCCTAAAATTATTGAACTCGACATTGAGTCTGAAGGGCTGCAGGGTCACCAAGTGGAAAATGAGCTGCTGTTCTTCCAGCTTGCTCTGGCCTCACTGGGGCACTGCAGCAAGCCTGAGATGTTCCGTGAAGCAGCCACCCGGTCTACACTCAGTTTCCCCAATACATCCACAAGCATGCACTCCCTCCACCACTGACACTCAGTAGCAGCAATGTGTGCTATCCACAAGATGCACTGGAGAAATTCACCAAAGATCCTTAGGCAGTACCCTCCAAACCCATAATCACTTGCATCTGGAAGGACAAGGACAGCAAATACTCCTGGGAAGATCAGCACCTGCTCGTTCCCCTCCATTCACCATCCTAATTTGGAAAATATATCATCATTCCTTCAGTGTCACTGGGTCAAGGTCTTGGAATTCCCTCCCAAAGGGCATTTTTGGTCAACCCACAGTCCATGGACTGCAGTGGTTCAAATTAGCAGCTCATCCCCACCTTCTCAAGGGCAACTAGGGACAGGCAATAAATGTTGGCCCAGTCACCGATGTCCACGTCTCATGAGTGAATATATGAATAAATTAGCTCTTTCTGAAACCTCCTGTGGAATCTGCTTCCACCACTCTCACTGTAAGCACATTCCAAATCCAAACAACAATCCGAGTGAAGAGGTTTCTCCTCAACTCACTCTGAGCTGTCTTGCTGACAATGTTGAAATTCGGACTCTGGACCACCTTTAAACCAGCAGAGTTCGGACCTGAACAGGACAAACAGTCCAGACTACAGATCCAAAAACACCAGCAACGTTTCTCTTTCAAGATCCTCAACTCCACACTCGCAGCAATGCACCGGCACCTAACCTCTCTACAGTCAGCCCTGCCTCAGCTGAGGGCCACACTCTCTCAGAATTGCAAAGGACCCACTCTGTACTACATCCTCAGGAGAATTCATACTCTCAACAAACAGTATTTCAACACCATCTTAAACATCAAAAACTGTAAGTACAACAAACTTTTATCTACGCCCCTCCATAACCAGCGCACCTCAAATATTCCAGAAGATTCCCCTGGCCTCTGGAACTGCTCAGACGCCATTAACCATGCGGCTGATGCAGCTGCCACCCCCACGCTGATCGATGATGTCACTTCTGCCCCCATCTTAGCCACTCCCACAGCCACTTCCACCCCTCACAATTCCTCATGCACCACACGTGACATCACTTTCACCCCTCGCATCATCACGGATGTCACATACTCAGTGACTTCCGCCCCCCCCCGCCCACTGCTGTGTTTACCACCACTTCTGCCCGCACCAACACCACTCACCTGCATTCTGCTGACACGCCGCCCCACAGATCTCACTGTCACCATCCCCACCCCCCAGATCCCTGAGGGGAACACTACCCCTGCTCATGACTCCACCCCCATTCCCCCCACCACCACACCCACTCCAGTTACAGATTCCGTCCCCACTCCCAGCTCCACACCCACACCAGATCCCAGCTCCCAGCCCTGCCGAGTTTACACCATCCCTCCCCCTCACTGAGGATGAACGATCAGTCCTCAGCAAAGGACTCATCTTCATCCCCCTCCGCCCACACATCAATGAATTTAATACACGCCGTGACGTCGAACAATTCTTCCTCCGCCTCCGAGCTTACTTTCACAATCAGGATTCCCGCCCACCTTCCGAGGACCCCTTCGCCCACCTCCAACACACTGCATCCACCTGGACACCCCGCGCTGGCCTATTACCCGCCCTCGACCTCTTCATTTCCAACCACCGCCGGGACATTAACCACCTCAACCTGTCTACCCCACTCTAACCTCTCACCCTCACAATGCACAGCCCTCCAATCCCTCTGCTCCAATCTCAACCTCACCATCAAACCAGCGGATAAAGGGAGCGCAGTGGTAGTCTGGCGCACTGACTTCTACACCGCTGAAACCAGATACCAACTCGAGGACACCACCTCCTACCGCCCCCTCGATCATGACCCCATCCCCCATCACCAAACCATCATCGCCCAGACCATGCAGAACCTCATCACCTCAGGAGATCCCCCACCCACAGCTTCCAATCTCATAGTCTGGGAACCCCGCACTGCCCGGTTCTACCTCCTTCCCAAGATCCACAAGCCTGACCACCCTGGCCAACCCATTGTCTCAGCATGCTCCTGCTCCACTGAACTCATCTCTACCTACCTCGACACTGTCCTATCCCCCCTCGTCCAGGAACTCCCTACATATGTTCGAGACACCACCCACATCCTCCACCTCCTCCAAGACTTCCGTTTGCCTGGACCCCAATGCCTCATCTTCACCATGGATATCCAATCCCTCTACACCTCCATCCGCCATGACCAGGGCCTCCAAGCCCTCCGTTTCTTCCACTCCAGACGTCCCACAGTACCCTTCCACCGGCCGAACTGGTCCTCACCCTTAACACTTTCTCCTTTGAATCTTTCCATTTCCTCCAGACCAAAGGGGTAGCCATGGGCACACGTATGGACCTCCGCTATACCTGTCTCTTTGTTGGCTACGTAGAACAGTCCATCTTCCGTAATTACACCGGCACCACTCCCCACCTTTTCCTCCGCTACATTCGTGACTGCATTGGCGCCACCTCGTGCTCCCGTGAGGAGGTTGAGCAATTCATCAACTTCACCAACACATTCCACCCTGACCTTAAATTTACCTAGACCATCTCTGACACCTCCCTCCCCTTCCTGGACCCCTCCATTTCCATTAATGACAACTGACATGATACTGAAATTTTTTACAAATGCACCGACTCCCACAGCTACCTGGATTACACTTCTTCCCACCCTACCTCCTGCAAAAATGCCATCCCGTATTCCCAATTCCTCTGCCTCCGCCGTATCTGCTCCCAGGAGGACCAGTTCCACCACAGAACACACTAGATGGCCTCTTTCTTTAGAGATCACAATTTCCTTCCCACGTGGTTAAAGATGCCCTCCAACGCATCTCGTCCACATCCCGCACCTCCACCTTCAGACCCCACCCCTCCAACCGTAATGAGGACAGAACGCCCCTGGTGCTCACCTTCCACCCTACCAACCTTCGCATAAACCAAATCATCCACTGACATTTCCGCCACCTCCAAACACACCCCACCACCAGGGATATATTTCCCTCCTCACCCCTTCCACCTTCTGCAAAGACTGTTCCCTCCATGACTACCTGGTCAGGTCCACGCCCCCCTACAACCCACCCTCCCATCCTGACACCTTCCCCTGCCACCGCAGGAACTGTAAAACCTGTGTCCACACCACCTCCCTCACCTCCATCCAAGGCCCTAAAGGAGCCTTCCACATTCATCAAAGTTTTACCTGCACATCCACTAATATCATTTATTGTATCCGTTGCTCCTGATATGGTCTCCTCTACATTGGGGAGACTGGACGCCTCCTAGCAGAGCACTTTAGGGAACATCTCCGGGACACCTGCACCAATCAACCCCACCGCACCGTGGCCCAACATTTCAACTTCCCCTCCCACTCTGCCAAGGACATGAAGGTCCTGGGCCTCCTTCACTGCTGCTCCCTCACCACCAGACGCCTGGAGGAAGAACGCCTCATCATCCGCCTTGGAACACTTCAACCCCGGGGCATCAATGTGGACTGCAACAGTTTGCTCATTTTCCCCTTCCCCCACCTCACCCCAGTTTCAAACTTCCAGCTCAGCACTGTCCCCATGACTTGCCTTACCTGCCTATCTTCTTTTCCACCTATCCACTCTCCCCTCCCCCCGCCCCCGCCCTATCATCTTCATCCCCTCTCCCACTCACCTATTGTACTCTGTGCTACTTTCTCCCCACCCCCACCCTCCTCTCACTTATCTCTCCACCCTTCAGGCTCTCTGCCTTTATTCCTGATGAAGAGCTTTTGCCCGAAACGTCGATTTTCCTGCTCCTCGGATGCTGCCTGAACTGCTGTGCTCTTCCAGCACCAGTAATCCAGAATGTTGAAATTGTGACACACCAACTAGTGGAAAATGGATCTCCTCCTTTACCCTGTCAAAATTGTTGATAATTTTGAACGTGGAAATGTGATCAACTTTTAATCTTCTCTACTCCAAGGAGAATAAACATTGTTTCTCTTATCATTCCTGGGATCATTCTCATACAATTCCTTTGAACTCTCTCCAATGCTTTAACATCTTTCCTTAAATAAGGTGTGAAAACTGAACCCAATATTCAAAACGTGGTCTGACCAATGATTTGTAGAGGTGTAGTATCAATTCCTGGTTTTTATTTTTTTTTCCCGTTTATCTTTTTTTATTTTATTAAACAAATTACAAAACAGTTTACAAAAAACATTTACAGCTATAAAAGAGACAGCAATTTTACAAGGGAGAGGACCAGCAAAGCTAGGCCCCAAACCCTACTGTTCGACTATTTCACAGGGAGATGAGGACAAACCTCAAATCCCAGTTCCACATTTAACAAGACAGTGACACTGACATTTGTACATTAAACAATACTGTTACATACAGAAGTGCAGACAATACAGACCTAGCAAGCCCCCACCCCTCCCACCTTCCGACCACTCTAAAGCAGCCCGCCCCTACCCATCTTCCGGTTATCGGTCCACCCTGTGCCCCTTCCAGTTCTCGGTCTGCCCTGACACACCTTTCGACCACCTCTAGGACAGCCTTCCTGGTTTTTATATTCAATGCTTCTATTTAAAAACCTAATTATTCTATAAACCTTCTTAACAGTGTTCTGACTTGCCTGGCCACCTTCAGGGTATTACGCACGTGAATCCTGAGGCCTGTCTGCTCCTGTATACTCTAAAAGTTGGATCATGGAGCCTGTAATATGTCTCTGTGTTCCTTCTAACAAAATGCATTGCCTCACATTTCCCTGCAGTGAAATTCATCTCCCAATATCTGCCCATTTGGCCAATGTCCCTCTGAAGTTGCTCAACATGATCCTTACAACTCATTGTCACCCTAGTATAGTAACATCTATAAGTTTAGTGATTTTGGCCTCAACACCCATTTCCTAATTGCTTATATAAATCAAAAAAAAAAGCAATGGTCCCAACACCGATCCCCGGTGAACACTACTTTCAACTCGTCTCCAATCTGAGAAATGCCACCTGTACCTACCCTCTGTTTCCGAGCTTTTAGCCAACTTCAAATTCATGCTGCCAAGGATCCATCAATCCCAAATATTTCCAATTTGCTAACCACCCTGTCATGTGGCACCATATCAAATCCTTTCTGAATGTCCAAATATACAACACGCACAGCACTACCCTCACCCACTACCTGTGTTACATTGTCAAAGAATTAGAATTCATACAGTGTGGAAACAGGCCCTTCAGCCCAACAAGTCCACACCGACCCGCCGAAGAGTATCCCACCTAGATCCATTACCCTACATTTCCCCTGGCTTGTGTACCTAAACTATACATCCCTGAACACTATGGGAAATTTAGCATGGCTAATTCATCTAACCAGCACACGTTTGGATTGTGGGAGGAAACTCACGCAGAGAATGTGCAAACTCCACACAGGCGGTCGCCCAAGGCTAGAATCAAACCCGGGTCCCTGGCGCTGTGAGTCAGCAGTGCTGACCTCTGAACCACTGTGCCAAGATGCTGCTCTGTATAAAAACGCTGCTCCTCATGACCTTTTGAAAATTTTCTCCTCTCACCTTACAAACATGCCCCCCCCCCGTCCTGAAATCCCTCACCTGTGTCCATGTCCATCAATTAAATTTGTCAAGCATGACCTGCCCTTGACAAAGTTATGTTGACTGTTTAGTATTAACTTATTTTTCTCTAAGTGTATATTTACCTTATCTTGTATTATGGCCTCCATCAGTTTTCTCACTATTGATGTCAAGCTGTCAGCTCTGTGGTTTCCTGGGTTATCCTTTGCCCCTTTCTTTAACAACAGCATCACATTTGCAATCCTTTGGATCCCAGGACTAATCCTGTATTCAGAAAAGCCCGGAAAATTTCTGCCAACGGCTCTGCAATTTGCTCCCGTCGCGCTCTCAGCAATCCAGGATGTAGAACTAAGAATTTATTTTCTCAAACACTTTTGTTATTATTTCTAAGTGGTTGTGCCCCTAAGATTTGAACTGAACTGAAGGTAGACTCGCCCCTTCCTTTGCATTGAATTGAGTTGATGGTGGTAGATGGCCTTTTTTTTTGAAACTGATGAGGCTCCTACTGAAGGAAGACTTGATGACTGGGGCAGGGGGCTATCTGAGGGAGTAAGAGGTGCTGAGGGCCCTTAGAAACTAATGCCATCAGCTCTTGTTCCATCACGAGCTATCTTACCCTGGAGCTAACCAAGAGCAGGTGAGCTGCTGGCTGCTTGTGAATGAAAGATGGATCCACCAAGATAACCTTCTGATAAACTGGAAAGGTATGCAGGCCAATGGTGAGAGTTAACATGTACTGTCACATCTGGTTCTCCAAGAGTTGACCAGTCTTTCTATGGGGAGATCTTTGGCGCTAATGCTTGCTATAGGCACAGGACTCATGCTCGAGATGGACTCCTGCAGGCTGTATGCAAGAGTGTATAGTGCCCCTGGAGATCCTGACAGCAACACGCTCACCTTTCCTACTGTTTCCACTTTTACTGACCACCCCCTGAGACTCAGCTGTGCTGACCAAGAAGTGTCCTTTATCTCCTGACAAGGGTTTAGCACAGCTCTCCCTGACCCCAGTGCCTGCTTGTGCTCTTCAGCTTGTACCACTTTGTTCAAGAGGCTAGTCCACCATGTGTGCAGCAGGAAGGTGCCCAGATAGAACAGGACCACAGCCCAGAAGATTACTCTGGAGGGATTTCCTCTCAGCTTTGAAGAGTCTACGGGCTATGTTTCTGTATTTTTATCAACAATTGAGGACCTTTGTGGTCACCACCCTGCTACTGCAGTGCTTACCTCGCCTGGTTACACCTGAGATTTTCTGGCCTTCTGACTGTGTTGCCAATATTGATAACTATTGATAACCATTCATAACAGGATGGCAAGCACAGAGCTCACTGGTTAGAAGGCTATCTCCAGGACTTTTGTACCACAAGGTCTGCCTTTGAAAGGCCACAGTCCAGGGAAAATCCAGCCTTATGTCATGACCTGGCAAAGCGAGCATCTTGGTTAAAAAAAAATCCAGGTCAATTTGGAAAACAAAAATCCAGTTCAAATCAAACAAATAGAATCTAATTTGAGAGACTGTTCTTGCGAAGGCATGCCATTTGTAAGAGAGGATCTCCCCTGAAGTATTGAATAAGTTTAGCTCTCACTTCAGAAATTTCTCACATGAGGATTTGTCTTGCACCCTTGAAAAAGTGCAACATTCTCTTCGATACTTGGGAAAGTCTGGTCCAAGACTGATAGAAGCAGAGGGAATCCATCTGGGAAGGATCTGTCCACCTGAATTCTCATCGCTGCTGTTAAGCTGGAAGTGACAGAGGATGGAGTGTGTGGGAATTCAGACTCCAGCTTCTCACTTCCCCAGTCACTGCCTGCTCCAGGTGTGATAGTGACTGCAGGCTGTCCATTGGCCCCTTCAGTCACCTCAGAACTCATTCTTAATGTAGAAACAAGTCACTGTAAGCATCAGGGACTATTTTGGAAGAAGAATATTGAGAAATTTTTTTTGATGCATTGAAAAGTTCGATTCATTCATTCATTAATACTGGTTTAAATGGTGTTGTCATAACCCATTGTTTCTAGTAAGTGTCAAGTCTCCTATTTGTGTTTGCAAATCACTAAAAATGACTTTAAATATTACTGAAAAACATTCTAGTTTCTTTGGCACACATTAGTCTGTTTCTAAGTAAATAGATTTTGTTTTGATACGTAGAAGTGTTTAAGACATGCTGCTCAGAAACTTAGTGAGTCCTGCAGATGTTGGAAACCAGAGTTTAGATCAGAGTGGTGCTGGAAAAGCACAGCAGGTCAGGCAGCATCCGAGGAGCAGGAAAATCAACATTTTGGGCAAAAGCCCTTCATCAGGAAACTTAGCCCAACATTCATAGACAAAAGGAATCAGTGGAAATTCACCACTTTCATTATTTCAAAGTGGAGATTGACCCGGTTTTGTGAGCCGGGATGGCTTTGGACAATTCTACTTCTAATGTTATGGACCAGACCAGATCCTGTCAAAATATTTTAAGAAGGTAGCCTAGACCCTAACTTCCTCTTACGTTAAAGGCAAGTGTAAAGTGCCGTGTTCCAAATGTAATGCAACTGGTCAACTGACTCAATACAATGCAAAACACAATTTACTTAAACACTGTAGTTAAAATACAAACAAAAGAAAGAGGAAATTAGAATAACCTAACTCTATTGGAAACTGAACAAAATATATAGATGCAGTAACTACTACTAATTAACTGTTCCAATATAGTAACATCCCATAAATATACTCCTTGAGAATAAGGCAAATTCAGAGATCCAATGTTCTGATATGCAACCCCGCAGCAGAGAGAGAGAGAAAAACAAAATCAAAATCTCAGAGAATAGCAGCCAGGCCCTTTACTGCAGCTTCCAACCCTGTTGAGACTCCAATAGTACTGAATCGCAAAGCTAAAAAAGCAAAAACTAGAAATCTTGGTCTGCGAGAGCTGGCCACACCCATTCAGGCTGCTTCTATTGTTTCAACTTTTAAAAAAAACCGCAAGCTGTTTACTTTTGCTGGCATTCTAACTAGACAGCTTGATACCTCTGTTTTCAAATCTCTCTTCAACAAAAGCCACAGCATCGTCACATTAATCAGAGGCAAATATTGAAGAAACCCTATTTACACTTAACATAACTTCAGTTCCCGTAATCTTCTCTTCTGCACAGGTTCAGCAAAGTTTACTCTGACTTTACTGATAAAGGTGGAAGTGCGAGCTGAAACACTATCCCAACACATTACAGCCAAGAGAGGGGAATCATAGAACCACAGTGTATAGAAGAGACCCATCAGCCCATTAAGTCTTCACTAACACGAACCTACTCCCAATCTATACAGTCCTATTTTCCAGCGTTAACCTTGAATTCAAGTACTCAGCCAAGTATTTTTTTAAATATTGTGAGGTTTCTTGCTTCAACTAGTCTCCCAGGCAGTGCATTCCAGATTCCCACCACTTCAAATCCTCTCTCAACCTCCTGCAGTAGTGTTTAAATATTTTCCCCTTGTATTGACCCTTCAACTGAGGGGAACAGCTGCTTTCTCTTCACCATGTCCAGGCCGCTCATAATCTTACACACCTCCAACAACCTTCTCTGCTCCAAAGAAAACAACCCAAGCTTATCCAGCTTCTCTTCCTTGCTGGAATGCTCCATCCTAGGGAACATCCTTGTGAATCCCCTCTGCACTCCCTCCAGTACAATCACATCCTTCCTATAGTGTGGGGACCAGAACTGAACACAGTACTCCAGCTGCGGCCTAACCAAACTTCTGTAAAGCTCCAACATGACCTTCCTGCTCTTATAATCTTTCACCTTAACAGCTCACATTGAATTCAGACAACAATTCTAGAAATAAATGAATTGCCCATGAGACAATCCCTCCCAAACAAAGGGGCGGCACGGTGGCTCAGTGGTTAGCACTGCTGCCCCAAAGCACCAGGGACTCTGGTTTAATTTGGGTGACTTCTATGTGGAGTTTGCACATTCTCCCCATGTCTGAGTGGGTTTCCTCCAGGTCCTCTGGTTTCCTCCCAAAGTTGTGCAGGTTAGGTGGATTGGCCATGCTAAATTGCATATCCTGTTTAGGGATGTGTAGGTTAGGTGCATTAGTCAGGGGAAATGTAGAGTAACAGGTTAGGGGAATGGGTCAGGGTAGATTAGATTCCCTACAGTGTGGAAACTGGCCATTTAGCCCAACAAGTCCACACCAACCCTCTGAAGACTAACCCACCCAGATCCATTCCCCTATATTTACTTCTGACTAATGCACCTAACACTATGGGACCCTGTTTGGAGGGTCGGTGTGGACTTATTGGGCCAAATGGCCTGTTTCCACACTGTAGGGATTCTAATTTCTTGATGTTGGCACATAAGTTGCTTTGTGCCATCCCAGAGTTAGGTCTCAAGGACAATACAGACTTGGAGAGTGCATGATGGGACATAAGGGAGAAACTAGGGGAAATGACCCAGGGCTCTATCGGCTTTAATTGAGTCATGTGTTTCTAAACAACACTTTATGGTGATGTACTGACTTCTACATTCACAGATAGTATTTGATTAAAATCTAAGTGGTCACCAACATGAAATGCAATAAGTGTCATTTTTCTGTCATTCTCAGGACTCCTTTCCATTGAAGGTCCGAGGTATCCACATGATCAATGAACCCGTACTGTTTGATTCAGTCTTTGTCTTAATTAAACCATTCCTGCCAGAAAAAATCAAAGAGCGGGTGAGTAACCCTTCATTTTAGTACAATTGCAGTGAAAATAATCCATTTAAACAGAAATACTTTAGCCAACTTTGCTTGAAATATATTTCAGCTAAATGCTTGGGAAAGTTGCTGTTGGCACTAACTTCTCCATGTAAATGCAAAGACGACTGCTGTATTATCATTTAGATTAGCAAAAAGTTACAGAAGTACAGCACTACAGCAAGAACCCATCAACAACTCTGTATCATCTTCATTAGGTTTTAGATTTCAAGCACAAAATTGTTGGCTCAACACAAAAAATGATACCTTTCGAAAGCGAGACATTGAATAGTGTGTAACTTTAATTGAATGTGACGCGTCTATTTCAGATTCACATGCATGGGAGCAATTACCAGCACAGCCTTTGTAAGCACTTTCCAGCTCAAATTCTTCCCCCTGAATACGGTGGCCAGGGACCTCCTTATGAGGAGCTTTGTCAGGAATGGACTGAATTTGTGCTGCAGTCTGAGAAAGATCTTCTTGAACTTTCACTTGTTACTTGACATTTCGTGCCAATGCGTCCACTGTTTGAACATTGTGTTAATCAATGCAATATAACTGTAAACACTAACTCTGTTTTATAGAACAAACAGGTATCACGTTAAGCATTATGATGTATTACAAGCAGAAATTAATTTTAAAAGCTATCAAATTTGAACAAAATGTATAGTTTTTGATATTTCAGATTACTGTAAATTAAGATTTTATTAGTATGTATTTTGATTTCTGAATACATTGTCTTAAAGTTTAATATTTAAAGCTTTAGGAATGAAACCTTTTTGCAGTGGGTTGAATTATCAGTTGCCCTTGTTAAAAGATTAGATTTCCTACAGTGTAGAAAAAGGCCCTTCAGCCCAACAAGTCCACACCGACCCTCTGAAGAATAACCCACCCAGACCCATTTCCCTCTGACTAATACACCTAACACAATGGACAATTTAGAATGGCTAATTCACCTGACCTGCACATCATTGGACTGTGGGAGGAAACCCACGCAGACACGGGGAGAACGTACAAACTCCACGCAGACAATTGCCCGAGGCCGGAATCGAACCTGGGTCCCTGGTGCTGTGAGGCAGCAGTGCTAACCACCGAGCCACTGTGCCGCCCTTTGGCGGGATCTCTCACTGTGTGCTGAAAAAATACTGAAAGCCTGTTGTGACGTGCAAATACCTTTTTAATTGCCATTGCAACATTTTTGGAAAGAAAAGTGCAAAATTCTGAGAGTTATATGCAACAAAAACAAAACAGTAGATTCTACAAGGCTCTTCTATATCACCTGGGTGTTGGGGGAGTATCACAGCATGGGAGATCGAAACTTTCCCTGTAGCATCGGGGAAACACACCTGTCTGTTGTGGCCTTACGAATGCAGTGTTCTTTAATAAAATGAAAAACTTTTTATTGTTCCTGAACTGCACCTTCCCCAGCCCTGCCTGAATCCAGCTGCATGCTGGGCTGGTTTGACTGAGAAACACTTCTCATTTCCTGCCCAAGCCATCTAGCAAAGATTATTGTGCTGACTTCAGGCTAACATTGGTTTGTGATTTTAAAAAAAAGTCTCTGCCAGTTTTGGGAGGGTTCCCTTGTCAACTGCTAACTGGAAGGTGAATTCTGATTACTCTAGGACAGTTCAGTGGCACTTGGATTGTTTTAAATGCTGACCAATCTGGCTTCCATCACATCAGTAAGGTTAAATTTGTTGCACAGTTTATATATTAAGCCAGAAATAGTCTGACTTGAAAGAAGTGAAATAAATGCAAGATTGGCAATAAAAAAACTAATATTTATGAATTCCAAATGTTGAATTTTCTCTTGCTGTTGTCCTGAATCTCTGGTTTATATTTTAAATAATAAAACCAACAAAAGATGTTGTCGACATTCACAAAGGAGTACCATGACAATAATCAAACCACAAAAGCAACTTACTAAAATATCATTTTGGAGCAATGATGAGTGAATGCTCTGTTCTATCTCAACCCAAAGCTGCAAACAATGACACATCCAACAGAATGCCACCTGAGGGTGCTGTAATGCAACAATTCAATCATTGATGGAGTAATTTTGAAACGCTGAAGAATGTGCTAATCAAGAACAAGAGTTCAGAAGTCAATGTTACATTATGGCTATCCAACCTTTTTACATGGGAGTGCAGATTTTAATTTTTTCCCCCACTTGGTGATGTAGTGATTGTAACACGGTCAGCCAGGTGGACCTCACAGTCAATGAGTTCCCTGATCACGGCTGTGAATCAGGGAGAAAGTGAGGTCTGCAGATGCTGGAGATCAGAGCTGAAAGTGTGTTGCTGGAAAAGCGCAGCAGGTCAGGCAGCATCCAAGGAGCAGGAGAGTCAAAGAGGACTCATGTCCAAAATGTCGAGTCTCCTGCTCTTTGGATGCTGCCTGAACTGCTGCGCTTTTCCAGCAACACGTTTTCAGCTGTTAATCAGGGAGCCCTGGCTGACAGATAGAAACAAGAGTGTCCCCCTCCAACTCTATTTGATTTAGTCCCTGCCCTCCCCTCCACTGTTTGATCACACAGCATTTGCCCTTTGATGTGAAGAGCAATGCTTGTCACTGACCACTCAGGTGTTTCCTTTCTTCCTGGTGGTAGAAACTGAATAAAGATTCGTGCACTTTGTGTCTCTCACTTTGTCTCACACCTGCGCATGCACACAACATGGGTGCTGGGGAAAAATAAGCACCACCGCAGTTAGGCGGTAGTGTGGGGGGTAAAGGGAAAAAAAACAACAGTGTCAGATATCCTAAAAATAAACAGGAGTGTCCCTACCCCCCCTCCCCACCCCCCCCCCTTCACTGTTTGATCACGCAGCATTACCCTTTGATGAGAAGGGCACTGCTTGTCACTGACCACTCAGGTGTTTCCTTCCTGGATGTAGAATATAAATAAAGATTTACACACTTGTTGTTCTTCACTGTGTCCAACACCCACACACACACACAACATGGGTGTCGGGGGAAAGAATAAAAATAAAGAGGAGTGTCAGAGGTTGTGGTCTCTGAGAGCTGGCCCTGAGGGAGCTGGATCAGTGTCAAGGACTCTCCACTTGTAAATAAAGGGGGACTTTGTGATGGGGTACTGGCCTCAAAAAAGGAAAAATAAACTAAACAAGAGTGTCAAACAGGATGGGCTGTCCTAGAGGTGGCCGGAAGGTGGGAGGGATGGGTGGTTGCTGGAGGGGAAGTCTATATTCTATGCACTGATTTTTTTTATCTAATTAGACTGTCTTATGTGTATTTGTTACTGTTTTGTGATGACTGAAAGTGGGATTTGAGGTTTGTCCTCATTTCCCTGACATCTGGTTGAACAGTGGGGTTTGAGGTCTGGCTTTGCTGCTCCTCTCCCTGATAAATTGCTGTTCCTCTGCATACAGCAGTTAATGTTAATTAGTTTGTGAAACATATTGTTCAATAATTTCTTTTTAAAACAGGAGTGTCAGGGGTTCTGTTTGCTCTGAGAGCTGCCTCTGAGGAAGCTGGATCAGTGTCAAGGAATTTCCAGGGTGTGCACTCTCCTGAATTCCGGCCCTTTGAGTTCTCACTCTGGGAGCAGAGCTCTAACTCCTTCATGTCTTTGTAGTTATGTTTACTCAATTATCATGCCTTTACATCTGATTCCAGCTTCTCCCTCTCAAACTGCAGGGTGGATTCTGTCTTATTATGGTCACTGCCCCCTAGGGGCTCCTTCACCTTAAACTTGCTTACCAAGTCTGCCTCTATACATCACCAACTCCAGAACTGTTCCCAAGTGGGCTCTACCTTAAGCTGCTTCAAAGAAAATCTCAGAGATAGTCCATGAATTCCTTTTCTTGAGTTCAGCTACCAACCTGACTCTCCCAGTTCACCTGTATATTGACGTCCCCCATGATTACTGGAATAGTGCCTTTTTCAAATACAGTAGTAAAGTCACTACTTCTGAGCCAGAAGAACAGATTACTTAGAAAACATCTTACAAGTTTGAGGAAAGGCTTTGGTGCAGTGTTAATGACCTTGCCTCTGAGCCAGGAGAACAATTTCTTAGAAAACATCTGACAAACTTGAAGGAGTCTCATGTGGCACGATGGTACTGCTCTGAGACAGAAGAATTGGTTATTTGGAAAACATCTTACAAGCTTGAGGGAGGGCTGCTATGGTGCAGTGGTAGTGACCTTACCTCTGAGCCAGGAGGTACCAGTTTAGGTCCCTCCCGCTTTAGAGCTGCTTCTAAAAACTTCTGAACACACGGTGAGGGAAATGTTTAAATGTTACCTTCCCTGAGCCATTTTCCAAGGTGCCTCTTTTAGTTTTTGCAGGATGCATTATTTCCGATGCTGTTTTATAATCAGTATTTGGAGACAGTCTTATCCAGAAGCTGTGTCCTCTTCGTTTCGGATAGCTTTCATTTCTTGCATCCCAGTAGTCAAGCAGCAATTGAATGATTGCAGTTTTCTCTGGGCAGACATGTACAGGGTGATTCTTACCTGAACAGGGCGGTCTTTACTTGGACTGTGTAGTCTTTACCTGGATAGGTGGTCCACACCTGGATAGTGTTATTCTTATCTGGGCAAATTGGTCTTTAGGACAGGATACTCCTTTCCTGAACAAGGTGGTCTTCACCTGGACAGAGTGATATTACCTGGACAGGGTGGTCTTTATCTGGACAAGGTGAATTTGCCTGGATCGGGTGGTCTTTACCTGGCCAGGGTTGTTGTTATCTAGTTAGGATTGTTCTTATGAAAGAATGATACACACCTGGACATAGGGGTTGTCACCTGAACAAGGTGGTCTTCACCTGAACAAGGTGGTCTTCACCTGAATAGGGCTGCTGTTATCTGAGTGGGATGGTCCTTAGGGCAGGGTGATCCACACCTGGACAAGAGGTCTTCACCTGAACAGGGTGCTTGTTACCTGGGTAGGGTGGTCCACACCTGGATAGGGTTGTTTTTACCAGGTTAGAATGGTCTTTAGGACAGGGTGGTCTTTACCTGGACAGGGTGGTCCACACCTGGACAGGGTGATCCACACCTGGATAGGGTGGTCTTTACCTGGACAGGGTGATCCACACCTGGACAGGGTGATCCACACCTGGATAGGTGGTCTTTACCTGGATAGGTGGTCTTTACCTGGACAGGGTGATCCACACCTGGATAGGTGGTCTTTACCTGGACAGGGTGGTCCACACCTGGATAGGGTGGTCTTTACCTGGACAGGGTGGTCCACACCTGGACAGGGTGATCCACACCTGGATAGGTGATCTTTACCTGGACAGGGTGATCCACACCTGGATAAGTGGTCTTTACCTGGACAGGGTGATACACACCTGGATAGGTGGTCTTTACCTGGACAGGGTGATCCACACCTGGATAGGGTGGTCTTTACCTGGACAGGGTGATCCACATCTGGATAGGGTGGTCTTTACCTGGACAGGGTGGTCCACACCTGGACAGGGTGATCCACACTTGGATAAGTGGTCTTTACCTGGACAGGGTGATACACACCTGGATAGGTGGTCTTTACCTGGACAGGGTGATCAACACCTGGATAGGGTGGTCTTTACCTGGACAGGGTGGTCCACACCTGGATAGGGTGGTCCACACCTGGACAGGGTGATCCACACCTGGATAGGTGGTCTTTACCTGGATAGGTGGTCTTTACCTGGACAGAGTGGTCCACACCTGGATAGGGTGGTCTTTACCTGGACAGGGTGGTCCACACCTGGACAGGGTGATCCACACCTGGATAGGTGGTCTTTACCTGGACAGGGTGATCCACACCTGGATAGGGTGGTCTTTACCTGGATAGGGTGGTCTTTACCTGGACAGGGTGATCCACACCTGGACAGGGTGGTCTTTACCTGGACAGGGTGATCCACACCTGGACAGGGTGGTCTTTACCTGGACAGGGTGATCCACACCCGGATAGGGTGGTCTTTACCTGGATAGGGTGGTCTTTACCTGGACAGGGTGATCCACACCTGGGCAGGGTGGTCTTTACCTGGATAGGGTGGTCTTTACCTGGACAGGGTGATCCACACCTGGACAGGGTGGTCTTTACCTGGACAGGGTGATCCACACCCGGATAGGGTGGTCTTTACCTGGATAGGGTGGTCTTTACCTGGACAGGGTGATCCACACCCGGATAGGGTGGTCTTTACCTGGATAGGGTGGTCTTTACCTGGACAGGGTGATCCACACCTGGACAGGGTGGTCTTTACCTGGACAGGGTGATCCACACCCGGATAGGGTGGTCTTTACCTGGACAGGGTGATCCACACCTGGATAGGGTGGTCTTTACCTGGACAGGGTGATCCACACCTGGACAGGGTGGTCTTTACCTGGACAGGGTGATCCACACCCGTATAGGGTGGTCTTTACCTGGACAGGGTGATCCACACCTGGACAGGGTGGGCTTTACGTGGACAGGGTGATCCACACCTGGATAGGGTGGTCTTTACCTGGACAGGGTGGTCTTTACCTGGACAGGGTGATCCACACCTGGACAGGGTGGTCTTTACCTGGACAGTGTGATCCACACCCGGATAGGGTGGTCTTTACCTGGACAGGGTGATCCACACCTGGACAGGGTGGTTTTTACCTGGATAGGGTGATCCACACCTGGACAGGGTGATCCACACCTGGATAGGGTGGTCTTTACCTGGACAGGGTGGTCTTTACCTGGACAGGGTGATCCACACCTGGACAGGGTGGTCTTTACCTGGACAGTGTGATCCACACCCGGATAGGGTGGTCTTTACCTGGACAGGGTGATCCACACCTGGACAGGGTGGTCTTTACCTGGATAGGGTGATCCACACCTGGACAGGGTGATCCACACCTGGATAGGGTGGTCTTTACCTGGACAGGGTGATCCACACCCGGATAGGGTGGCCTTTACCTGGACAGGGTGATCCACACCTGGACAGGGTGATCCACCCCTGGATAGGGTGGTCTTTACCTGGACAGGGTGATCCACACCTGGACAGGGTGGTCTTTACCTGGACAGGGTGATCCACACCTGGATAGGGTGGTCTTTACCCGGATAGGGTGGTCTTTACCTGGATAGGTGGTCTTTACCTGGACACGGTGTTCTTTACCTGGACAGGGTGATCCACACCTGGATAGGGTGGTCTTTACCTGGACAGGGTGATCCACACCTGGATAGGGTGGTCTTTACCCGGATAGGGTGGTCTTTACCTGGATAGGTGGTCTTTACCTGGACACGGTGTTCTTTACCTGGACAGGGTGATCCACACCTGGATAGGGTGGTCTTTACCTGGACAGGGTGATCCACACCTGGATAGGGTGGTCTTTACCTGGACAGGGTGATCCACACCTGGATAGGGTGGTCTTTACCTGTTCAGGGTGGTCCACACCTGGATAGGGTGGTCTTTACCTGTTCAGGGTGGTCCACACCCGGATAGGGTGGTCTTTACCTGTTCAGGGTGGTCCACACCTGGATAGGGTGGTCTTTACCTGTTCAGGGTGGTCCACACCTGGATAGGGTGGTCTTTACCTGTTCAGGGTGGTCCACACCTAGCCAGAGGGGTTCTCACCTGAACAAGGTGGCCTTGATCTGGACAGGGTGGTCGTCCCTTGGCCAGGGCCGTCCCTCGCTGTTGGGATGGTCATTGGGGCAGGTGTCTCCTTACCTGTCCAGGTGTGATGGTGCGCGCTGCGCATGCTCCCCGCGGTCAGTGGGCGGGGCCTGTTTCCATGGTGACCGGGATGGATGCTCTCCCCATGGCGGCTCCGCTCCTGGTGCTGTCCGTCTCCGTGTCCGTGCTCAGGGAGCACTGTGTCAGCGCCCGGCTCAACCAGAGACCCATCATCGGTAAGGACACGGCTCTGCCGGCCCAGGCCCAGGCCCAGGCCCCGGCCCCGGCCCCGGCCCGGGGACAGGGATAGGCCCCAGGACAGGGACAGGGCCCAGGCCCCAGGCCCCGGGCTCCGGGGACAGGGATAGGCCCCAGGACAGTCCCCGGGCTGGCAGGGGGACGGGGACGGGGACAGGCCCCAGGGACAGGGCCCAGGCCCCGGGCTCCGGGCTGGCAGGGGGACAGGGATAGGCCCCAGGCCCCAGGCCCCGGGCTCCGGGGACAGGGATAGGCCCCAGGCCCCAGGACAGTCCCCGGGCTGGCAGGGGGACGGGGACAGGCCCCAGGCCCCGGGCTCCGGGCTGGCAGGGGGACAGGGCCCGGGGACAGGGATAGGCCCCAGACCCCAGGCTGGCAGGGGGACAGGGACAGGGCCAGGGGATAGGGATAGGCCCCAGGGACAGGGCCCGGGGACAGGGGATAGGCCCCAGGCCGGCAGTGCGACAGGGCCCGGTGACAGGGCCCAGGATAGTCCCCCCAAGCCCCGGGATAGGGCTCAGGCCTCCCCGTCCTCCTGGGGCCTGCCCCATGGACAGCACAGAGTCCCTGGGCAGTCAGACCCACTGCTGCTCCTCAGAAACTGTCTGTGCTGTGTGTTTTGTCTGTATTTCCTGGGGGGGGGAAGGGGGGGTAGACCAGAGAATCTTTGGGCCCACACACTTCGAGCTCAGTTGGCTGGAAGGCTGTTCTGGGGAAGGGTCACTCCACCCGAAGCTGACCCTCCACCGACGCCACCCGACCCTGCTGAGCTGGATGGCGGGTCTGTGATGGCAACGGTTTGTGGGTTCAATTCCTGCACTGGCTGAGGTCACCGCGAAGAGCTCTCCTTCCCCTCTCCTGAGGCACACTGACCCTCAGGTTAAACCACCACCAATTGTGTCTGAGGTTAGGATGCCGGGACGGATAGAGATGTCGGGTCCCAGAGGTCAAGGGAGAGGTGGGATGGGCCCCTGGTGTCTAGTAAGCAGTGGGTGTGAAGCAGCCGGGTGGTTCCAGGTCCTGCTTGGGTGGGGGTTGCTGTGGTCTGGGAGGGTGGGGGGGAGATGTGTCAAATCCGAGGGGAAGAAGTGGGGGAATGATGGAACCTGTGGGAGGAAGCTGACGTTGAAGTACGTGCCAGATGGAGTAGGGTCTGGAGGCTGTAAGAGAGCTGAGGGAGGAATAGTTGGGATATGGTCAGGTTTTTGTTTGTCAAATGTTCGATTTGATCCAGCTTTCCTTAAATTGCTGCAGAATGTTATAAATTCACTGATTTAAATGTATGTTTTCTGAGGGTTCCAGGTGTAGTGGAATTACCAAGCAGAATCTTCAATTTCTCAGACAATTTCCTCAGGCTCTGCAGAAAACAGAAGGGGAAAATCAAATTTGTAAAGTGGATCTTTGGAAATTGTGTTCAAAATTGAGTTTTGCAGAAGTGATCCTGTATAGAACATAGAATGTTACAGCGCAGTACAGGCCCTTTGGCCCTTGATGTTGTGCTGACCTGGAGAACCAATCTGAAGCCCATCTATCCTACACTATTCCACTTTCATCCATATGTCTATCCAATGACCATTTAAATGTCCTTAAAGTTGGCGAGTCTACTACTGTTGCAGGCAGTGCGTTCCAAGCCCCTACTACTCTGAGTAATGAAACTACCTCTCACATCTGTCGGATGCCTATCACCCCCCCCAATTCTAAAGCTATGTCCCCTTGTGCTAGCCATCAGCATCAGGGGAAAAAAGGCTCTCACTCTCCACCCTATCTAACTTTTTGATTATTTTATATGTCTCAATCAAATCACCTCTCAACCTTCTTCTCTCTAACAAAAACAACCTCCCATCCCTCGACCTTTCCTCCATACCAGGCAACATCCTGGTAAATCTCCTCTGAACCCTTTCCAAACCTTCCACATCCCTCCAATAATGTGGTGACCAGAACTGTACACAATAGTCCAAATAAGATTGTGCCAAGTTTTGTACAGCTGCAGCATGACCTCGTGGCTCCGAAACTCAATCCCTCTACCAATAAAGTCAAACACACCGTATGCCGCCTTAACACGGTAAAAACAATGACTGCAGATGCTGGAAACCAGATTCTGGAATAGAGTGGTGCTGGAAAAGCACAGCAGGTCAGGCAGCATCTGAGGAGCAGTAAAATTGATGTTTTGGGCAAAAGCCCTTCATCAGGAATACAGGCAGAGAGCCTGAAGGATGGAGAGATAAATGATAGGAGGGTGGGGGTGGGGAGAAAGTAGCATAGAGTACATTAGGTGAGTGGGGGTGGGGATGAAGGTTATAGATCAGGGAGGAGGTTGGGCGAAGGTAGCAAAGAGTACAGTGGGTGGATGGGGGTGGGATGAAGGTGATAGGTCAGAGAGGAGGGTGGAGTGGATAGATGGAAAAGAAGATAGGCAGCAGGGGTGAGGTGGGGGAAGGGAAATGAGGAAACTGGTGAAGTCCACGTTGATGCCCTGGGGTTGAAGTGTTCAGTGGCAGAAGATGAGGCATTTTTCCTCCAGGCATCGGGTGGTGAGGGAGTGGCGGTGAAGGAGGCCCAGGACCTCCATGACATTGGCTGAGTGGGAGGGGGAGTTGAAATGTTGGGCCACGGGGCGGTGTGGTTGATTGGTGCGACTGTCCTGGAGATGTTCTCTAAAGCGCTCTGCTAGGAGGCGGCCAGTCTCCCCAATGTAGAGGAGACCGCATCGGGAGCAACGGATACAATAAATGATATTGGTGGATGTGCAGATAAAACTTTGGATGTGGAAGACTCTAACACATCCCTAAAGGGCCTTGGATGGAGGTGAGGGAGGAGGTGTGGGCGCAGGTTTTACAGTTCCTGCGGTAGCAGGGGAAGGCAGCAGGATGGGAGAATGGGTTGTTGGGGGGGTGTGGACCTGACCAGGTAGTCACGGAGGGAACGGTCTTTGCAGAAGGCGGAAAGGGGTGGGGAGGGAAATATATCCCTGGTGGTGGGGTCCGTTTGGAGGTGGCAGAAATGTCGGCGGATGATTTGGTTTATGTGAAGGTTGGTAGGGTGGAAGGTGAGCACCAGGGGGTTTCTGTGCTTGTTACGGTTAGAGGGGTGGGGTCTGAGGGCGGAGGTGCGGGATGTGGACGAGATGCCTTGGAGGGCATCTTTTACCACGTGGGAAGGGAAATTGCGGTCTCTAAAGAAGGAGGCCATCTGGTGTGTTCTGTGGTGGAACTGGTCCTCCTGGGAGCAGATACGGCGGAGGCGGAGTAATTGGGAATACGGGATGGCATTTTTGCAGGAGGTAGGGTGGGAAGAGGTGTAATCCAGGTAGCTGTGGGAGTCGGTGGGTTTGTAAAAAATATTGGTGTCAAGTCGATCGTCACTAATGGAGATGAGAGGTCCAGGAAGGGGAGGGAGGTGTCAGAGATAGTCCAGGTAAATTTAAGGTCAGGGTGGAATGTGTTGGTGAAGTTGATGAATTGCTCAACCTTCTCACGGGAGCACGAGGTGGCGCTGAAGCAGTTATCAATTTAGCGGAGGAAGAGGTGGGGAGTGGTGCCGGTGTAATTACAGAAGATGGACTGTTCTACATAGCTGACAAAGAGACAGGCATAGTTGGGGCCCATACGTGTGCCCATGGCTACCCCTTTGGTCTGGAGGAAGTGGGAGGATTCGAAGGAGAAATTGTTAAGGGTGAGGACCAGTTCGGCCAAACGAATGAGAGTGTCGGTGGAAGGGTACTGTTGGGGACGTCGGGAGAAGAAGAAACGGAGAGCTTGGAGGCCCTGGTCATGGCGGATGGAGGTGTAGAGGGATTGGATATCCATGGTGAAGATGAGGCATTGGGGGCCGGAAAAACGGAAGTCTTGGAGGAGGTGGAGGGCGTGGGTGGTGTCTCGAACGTATGTGGGGAGATCCGGGACTAGGGGGGGATAGGACAGTGTGGAGGTAGGTAAAGATGGGTTCAGTGGGGCAGGAACATGCTGAGACAATGGGTCGGCCAGGGTGGTCAAGCTTGTGGATCTTGGGAAGGAGGTAGAACCGGGCAGTGCGGGGTTCCCGGACTATGAGGTTGGAAGCTGTGGATGGGAGATCTCCTGAGGTGATGAGGTTCTGTATGGTCTGGGAGATGATGGTTTGGTGATGGGGGGTGGGGTCATGGTCGAGGGGGCGGGAGGAGGAGGTGTCCTCAAATTGGCGTCTGGCTTCAGCGGTGTAGAGGTCAATGTGCCAGACTACCACTGCGCCCCTTTTATCTACTGGTTTGATGGTGAGATTGGGATTGGAGCAGAGAGAGTGGAAGGCTGCGCGTTGTGAGGGTGAGAGGTTGGAGTGGGGGAGGGGGGTAGACAGGTTGAGGCGGTTAATGTCTTGGCAGCAGTTGGAAATGAAGAGGTCGAGGGCGGGTAATAGGCCAGCGCGAGGTGTGCAGCCTTCTTAATAACCCTATCAACCTGGTTACAACTTTCAGGGATCTATATACGTAGACACCAAGATCTCTCTGCTCATCTACACTACCAAGAGTCTTACTATTAGCCCCGTACTCTTTATGACTGTTGCTCCTTCCAAACGTTATCACCTCACTTTTCCGCATTAAACTACATTTGCCACCTCTCAACCCAGTTCTGCAGCTTATCTGTGTCCCTCTCTAACCTGCAACATCCGTCAGCACTATTCACAACTCCACTGATCTCAGTGTCATCCGCAAATTTACGAATCCGTCCTTCTATGTCCTCATCCAGGTCATTTATAAAATTGACAAATAGCAATTGCCCCAAAAAGTATGTTGTATTCCTGAATGGAATGTTTAATTGTAAATCAGAAAGTCTTGTTTTTCAAATAGCTGTTTTATTTTCCACTGACTTCTGCATCATCAGGTTGTAAGTTTGCTTGCTGAGCTGGTCGATTTGTCCTCAGACATTTGTCACCATGCTAGGTAACCTCATCAGTGAGTCTCCGATGAAGTGCTGCTGTTCTGTCCCGCTTTCTATTTCTCTGTCTTGGTCTGTTGTGGTGGGTGATATCACTTCTGGTTCTTTTCCTGAGAGGTTGGTAGTTGGGGTCCAAATCGATTTGTTTGTAAATGGAGTTCCGGTTTGAACGCCAGGCCTTTAGGAATTCCTGTGCATGCATTTGTTTAGCCTGTCCCAAGATGGATGTATTGTCCCAGTCGCATTGATGTCCCTCTTCGACTGTGAGTATGGATACTAGTGGTAGTTGGTCATGCCTTTTGGTGGCTAGTTGGTGCTCCTGTATCCTGATAGCTAGTGTCCTCACTGTCTGTCCAGTATAATGTTTGTTTCAGTCCTTGCAGAGTGTTTTGTATGTGACGTTCGTTCTGCTGGTTGTTGGCACAGGGTACTTTAAATTCATCAGGAGCTGTTTCAGGGTGGTGGTAGGTTTGCATGGTACCATGATGCCTCTGGCCGGAGTAGTCTGGTTGTCATTTTCACGGTGTCTTTAATATATGGCAGGGTGGCTAGAGTCTCTGGGCGTGCCATGTCATGTTTAGGTCTGTTGTGTAGAAATCAGTGGACTGCGCTTATCGGGTACCCTTTGTTCCTGAATACATTGTGCAGATATTTTTCCTCGGCTTCTCATAGTTCCTGCAGTGCTGCTGTGTGTTGTGGCTCGTTTAAATAATGTCCTGTTTGTGGGGTGTTGGGATGATTGCTCCTGTAGTTGAGTATCTGGTCAGTGTGTGTGGCTCTACTGTAAATGTTGGTCTGCAGCTCTCCATTGGCTTTGTGTTCTATTGTGACATCTGGGAAGGTGAGTCTGCTGTTGGTCTATTCCTCTTTGGTGAACTTTATACCAGTAACGATATTGTTTATGTGGATGTGGATTTCTTCGAATTTGTCGTGTTTCATGATGACAAAGGTGTCATCCACATAGTGGTCTGAAAGGGCTGGCTTTATGTTCTAACCTCAGCATAACTGTGTTGTACAGGAAAAACACAGCAGATCAGACAGCATCTGAGGAGCAAGTGCCTGATTCCTGATGAAGGGTTTATGTTATGCCAGAAGTATCTCCTCCTCCTCGGATACTGCCTGATCTGCTGTGCCTTTCCAGTGTCACACTTTTCAACACTGATCTCCAGCATCTGCAGCCCTCGCTTTCTCTTTGAGAGGTCCATCAGTGTGAATGAATGGTGAAGCAGACTTGATGGGCTGAATGCCCTAATTCTGCTCCAATATCCTCTGTTCTTTTGGTCTTCTCCACCTGAAACAAGCTGGCTATAAACCCATCACCAACGTCCTACCACAAGATCCAACGCCTCCCTTCTCCCCTGGGACCTGACACCACTCTGGAACACAACAACCCCACCCAGTCAGTAGCTGACCCATCCTTGCTCTGGGCTCAACAAACCCTGTTCCACACCCCCTCCCCCCCCAATATCCTCCTGGCCTCCTACCACTCTGGCACCCTAACCTCACATTGCGTTATGTATTTCCCCTCTCACAGGAGCTATCAACATAACCATTTGTGATAAGCATGAATGACAACGTATTCATTTTGACAGTAACTGCAGATACGTTTATACAACTCAAGAAGCTGTACCTTAATGGTAGGTGCGAGGTCAGCAAGAAATGGTTTCACCATCTGACACTCCCTCATTTAACTCCGATGTCCTGATTCTGGGCTGTCCTCAAAATTACATGCATGTCAGGATTCAAGTTAGTGGTTGAGAGAGTGGAAGCAAGTGAAAAATTTTTTTTATCGTCACTGATTTCTTGTTGTTCTACCTGACCAGGTTACCCATTTTGGTTGTCTGAAAGGGGAAAGGCACAGAGGATGGGGAGAAGGAAGAGATGCATGCTCATACCATCTGTAGCTTCTAAATCCAAGAAAAAAAATGTGCAAAGGGAAGGTAGATTAGGTATGGTCATCCTCGATGTTTCAGCCCAATGGTAGTCTCAGCCTCAGCAACAGCCATCCCACATTGACACTGATTGTAAATGAGTGATAGGAGGGTATGATGAATTGAACAGTGTCAGAGGCTAATAGTACAGTTGTTACGATGTGGTATTTGAAAACGCATCCAATGACCTTGGTCACTTCTCGAAGCACTGCTTCTACATCTGACATTGACACCTCACGGTCATCTCTAACCATGCCTTCAAACCATGTGTTTAGAGGGCCATTTGTCCCCCAGCGGATGAGGGACATTCTCCTCCTTCAGCTTGCTGAAGAAAATACTATCATCTTTAAAAACAAAACTTAGACCCTGCACATCCCTACGTTATGCCACACTTCAATGTTTCTCAAGTCTGTCACTTCTCGGTGGCTCCCTTACACTTCCTCCAGCCACAGTCCAGCACCCCTTTAATAAGGTACAGGCTAGTCATAGAGACATACAGCATGGGAACAGACCCTTCGCTCCAACTCATCCCAACCCAATCTAATCCTACCTGCCAGCACCTGCTCTATTTCCCTCCAAACCCTTCCTATTCGTATACTCATCCAGATGCCTTCTAAATGTTGCAATTTAGTTGCCCCTTAGGTCTCTCTTATATCTTTCCTCTCTCACCCTAAACCTCTGCCCTCTAGTTCTGGACTCCCCCACCCCAGGGAAAAGACCTTGTCTATTTACCCTATCCATGCCCCTCATGATTTTATAAACCTCTATAAAGTCACCCCTCAGCCTGCATGCTCCAGGGAAAACAGCCCCAGCCTGTTAAGCCTCTCCCTATAGCTCAAATCCTCCAACCCTGGCAACATCCTTGTAAATCTTTTCTGAGCCCTTTCAAGTTTCACAATATCCTTCTGATAGAAAGGAGACCAGAATTGCGCGCAGTATTCCAGAAGCGGCCTAACCAATGTCTTGTACAGCCGTAACATGTCCACCCAACTCTTATGCTCAGTACTCTGACCAGTAAAGGAAAGCATACCAAATGCCACCTTCACTATCCTATCTACCTGCGACTCCACTTTCAAGGAGCTATGAACCTGCACTCCAAGGTCTCTTTGTTCAGCAACACTCCCTAGGACCTTACCATGAAATGTATAAGTCCTGCTAAGATTTGCTTTCCCAAAGTGCAGCACTTCGCATTTATCTGAATTCAACTCCATCTGCCACTTATCAGCCCTTTGGCCCATCTGATCAAGATCCCGTTGCAATCTGAGGTAACCCTCTTCGCTGTCCACTACTCCTCCAATTTTGGTGTCATCTGCAAACTTACTAACTGTACCTCTTATGCTCACATCCAAATCATTTATATAAATGATGAAAAGTGGTGGACCCAGCACCGATCCTTGAGGTACTCCACTGGTCACAGGCCTCCAGTCTGAAAAACAACCCTCCACCACCACCCTCTATCTTCTATCTTTGAGCCAGTTCTGTATCCAAATGGCTAGTTCTCCCTATATTCTAACCTTGCTAACCAACCTCCCATGGGGAACCTTGTCGAACGCCTTACTGAAGTCCATATAGGTCACTTCTACTACTCCTACCCTCATCAATTCTCTTTGCTACTTCTTCAAAAAATTCAATCAAGTTTGTGAGACATGATTTCCCATGCACAAAACCATGTTGACTATCCCTAATCAGTTCTTGCCTTTCCAATTAAATGTACCTCCTGTCTCTCAGGATTCCCTCCAACAACTCGCCCACCACCGACATCAGGCTGACTGGTCTATAGTTCCCTGGCTTGTCCTTACCATCTTTCTTAAATAATGGCACCATGTTAGCCAACCTCCAGTCTTTCAGCACCTCACCTGTGACTATCGATGATGATACAAATATCTCAGCAAGAGGCCCAGCAATCACTTCCCTATCTTCCCACAGAGTTTAGGGTTAATCTGATCAGGTCCTGGGGAGTTATCCACTTTTATGCGTTTCAGGATACCTAACACTTCCTCCTCTGTAATATGGGCATTTTTCAAGATGTCACCATCTATTTCCCTACATTCTATATCTTCCATGCCCTTTTCACAGCTAGTTTTAAATAGTACCAGCTAACTTTAATCAGGCTTGTCTGTCACTATTATGGTGTTTTGCTATTTTCAGCAAATCCAAAGCATGGTTGACTCTAGCTGGCTGGATGCTGAAATCATTGGACGTGGCGTGCTGTTTACATTTTAAGCAATAGATGCAGCTAAATAGTGTATCACAATTCCTTGCCCATTTTTAGGGCTATTAAAAATAGCCTGTAAAGGTGTTATATGCAGCATAATTAGGGATATAATAGTGCTACACAGACTTATCTTTAGATTAGATTACTTACAGTGTGGAAACAGTCCCTTCGGCCCAACAAGTCCACACCGACCCGCCGAAGCACAACCCACCCATACCCCTACATTTACCCCTTTACCTAACACTATGGGCAATTTAGCATGGCCAATTCACCTAACCTGCACATCTTTGGACTGTGGGAGGAAACCGGAACACCTGGAGGAAACCCACACAGACACGGGGAGAACGTGCAAACTCCACACAGTCAGTCGCCTGAGGTGGAAATTGAACCCGGGTCTCAGGTGCTGTGAGACAGCAGTGCTAACCACTGTGCCACCGTGCTGCCCACGGTGGCACATTCTTTGGGACAAGGCAATGTCTATTCTTTGGGACAAGGCAATGCAGTTGGGTGCATGTCGTTGTCTCTGTTCTGCACCCAGAAATGTAAAAATTGTAGGGCAGAATTCCAAACTTGCAGGTCCTGGACTTGCTTGCATTGTCCAGACTTAAAAATAGGAGAGTGAACCTGCAAGAGGGGCTCACCTGGAAAGACTCTGAAAGTAACTGGGAGTGCTTTTAAAAGTGTTTTGGCACACTTATTAGAGAGTGTTGGCCACAATTTCATAGAAATGCCACACGACTAAGTGACCTGTGCACAAAAAAACTACCTGTAGCAAGAATGGGTGCAGCAGTGACATTGCCTCTGGATCAACAGGAAGGTGGAGCTCGGGCTGTGAAGAGGGCAAGTTGGGCACTGTCCCCTCTCTCAGCTTTGGGTTGGACTCCTCCAGACCCCTGAACAGGGACAGGAGGCTGCCTGGCAGACTGCCCATTGCACCCGTCAATTTCTTCTGCAGGACAGTCACTTGGCCACGTGGCATAAGGCAGCCAGTTGTCAAACAGCTGTTAAAACTGTTTACCTATCTTTAACTCCGTCTTTCCAGAGATGGCTAATTGTTTTCAATTCCTTTATAACAGTTTGCCTCTTTTATCTCCGAGTTAATGCTGATTCTTTCAATCCCAGCAAAGTTATTAAGGTTCTGAAGTTTATATTGACACAGTATATTGTCCTGTAGAGCACTTTATTAATCAAATTGATTACTTGCTGCTGTCAGACAGCTAACTGTTGCTGGTGGTGACTCAGTGCTGGCATGATTTCCTGAAAAAATGGAATAAAACCTGTTGGCTGAATTTCCATTAGTTCTGCCTTCAAGCCCATTTCAGCCTCACGGTCAGGAAGTTTCATCCAATATTTACGGATCATGTTAGTGCTGTTAAATAGTGAAGGTTAGTGGTACTCAAATCGTTCTGATGTCTACGTCTAGCGTTTTTGTGCCAGGTGGAATGAGGCTGTTCTCCTCCAGAAGATGCAGAGGCAGCAAACCACCAATCCCAACTCGGATGAGCACAGTGCCTCATGTGACTCAGTATATCACAAGGAGTCGCTGTTGACATCTGCATCTTCACGGTGTAGGACTGTCCTCCCAGTGAAGCAGGTGGGCACATATTGCCAGTCGCTGGTGTCCCACAACACTGCATCCCTGACTCCTGACATCTTGTCTGATCACTTCTCCTCCAGGAAAGAAGGCAGAGAGGTGGAACTGTTAAGAATGGCATGTTTTCAGAACAGTAAAGACAACGTTTGGATACAGTGATCCACGATGTGCTGAACAGGAGAACCCTGAGAGTCAAACACCTAAAAGTGACAGGTCACTCAGACGTCTTGACGTCTCAGATCTTCCTGGCCTATTGTCTTCATGTCAGAGAGGCCACACTGCTGCAGATCACTTCCTTAGCATCTTCCTACCAAACCTCATAGAGTCATACAGCACAGAAAAGGCCCGTTGTCTACGCAGATCATGTTCCTGAACTGAATAGTCTCAATTGCCTGCATTTGGCCTATAACTAAACCGTTCCTATCCACGTACCTGTGCAAATGTCTTTTAAATGTAACTGTAACATGATGTAAGATTGGGTGGTGCAGGCATTGTTGATGATGAGCTGACTCGGGACTGATGGACTCTCTTTAAGCAATATCTTTCCTTTTATTTTCTCTTATTCTTAAAACTATTCAAAATAGAGCCAGATTGTGGCAACAGTGGAGAAGATTCTCACTGTATTTTACTGTTTTTCTCACTGTAAAAGACATGTGATAATAAAATTATTCATTCAACTCCTGTCCTCAGTGCTCTGACCGATGAAGGCAAGTGGACCAAATGCCTCCTTCATTCTCCCAAAGGGCTGTGAATCTGTGAAATGCTGGGACAGTGAATGAATTTAAGGAGGAGTTAGACAGATTTTTAATTGGTAATGGGTTGAAGGGTTATGGGAGTAGGCAGGAAAATGGGGTTGAGAAACATATCAGCCATGATCAAATGGCGAAACAGACTCAAAGGGCTGAATAGCCTAATGATGCCCCTGCAGCTTACGAACTTATGTTATACCTCCGACAAAGGGTCAGTTAGACTCGAAATGTCAGCTCTTTTCTCTCCTTACAGATGCTGCCAGACCTGCTGAGATTTTCCAGCATCCAGAGTAATTTGCTTTTATTTTTGCCACCTCCATTGCCCCATTTACCTGTAACACCACTTTCAAAGGACTATGTACCTGCACCTGTAGATGTCTCTGTTCAACAACACTCTAGAATGATGGGGGAAACGTCTGGCAGCATCTGTGGAGAAAGAAATAGAGTTTATATTTTGAGTCTGGTATGATTCTTAAGAACTATTCTTCGTTTATGATGAAAAGTCAGACCAGATCTGAAACATTAACTCTGTTTCTTTCTCCACAGATACTGTCAGACCTTGAGTTTCTCCAGCGTACTCTGTGTTTCTTTCACATTTCTAGGATCAGCAGTATTTTACCTTTAATCAACCATGCCTACTCAGTCAAAGGTACAACCTTCCTTTCAGCTCTTAGGAGAACTCACTTCACTGCAACCCCTCCTCTCTCTTGGATAAAACCCCTGATAAGCATTGGAGAGCTGGGGATGAGTTGTCCCATGTTTCCGTACCGTTGCTGTGGGTGCTGCACCTTAAGTCTGAATTCTGGTGAGGCTCTCGGAGGTATAACATAAGTTCGTAAGCTGCAGGGGCATCATTAGGCTATTCAGCCCTTTGAGTCTGTTTCGCCATTTGATCATGGCTGATATGCTTCTCAACCCCATTTTCCTGCCTACTCCCATAACCCTTCAACCCATTACCAATTAAAAATTTGTCTAGCTCCTCCTTAAATTCATTCACTGTCCCAGCATTTCACAGATTCACAGCCCTTTGGGAGAAATAGTTTCTCCTCAACTGTGTTTTAAATTTGCTTTCCCCCTTATCCTAAAACTGTGACCTCTCGCCCTAGAATGCCCCACAATAGGAAGCAACTACATGTCAATTTTATCCATAACTTTTATCACCTTGAATATCTTAATTTGATCTCTCTTTTTTTTTCTTCTAAATTCCAAAGAGTAAAGGCCTAAACTCTTCAATCTCTCTTTGTATGACAAGCCCTTCATCTCTGGGATCAATCTAGTGAACCTTCTCTGAACTGCCTCCGATGCCACTACACCTTTCCTCAAATAAGGGGACCAAAACTGGGCAACATGATCCTTTTAATTTGAAAACCTTCCTTTACAAAGTGGCCTGTTCATGCCTGTTCTCTCTAATTAGTCAAGAAGACCAGAGAGAGGCTCTTAGTTGGATTGCTCTGGTAAAGAGCAGTTCGGAGACCTAATACTCCAGCAACTGGATTTTGTCACCCAAAAATAGATGCAGCATCAGCAGTCGTGTAAATTGCCTGATTATTCATTAAATCTCAGCATTGCTGAAGAGATGTGTTTGGACATGATTAATACCCTTGAATATTAACTTCCAATAATTTTGGCAGGCAGCGACTTATGAAAAGAAAATTGGTTCACAAGGTTGCACCTTTTAAAATTGGAACAAATTTGGATAATGAAGACTGTTAGCTTCCCTTTGTGCAAGGTACCAAGTCTCCAGCTTACACAAGATCAAACATGAAGCAAAACCTTCAAACGTTCAGTCCCTTTGAGCAGAAAGATGGTTTGTGAATTGTAAAACCTAGTTCACTGTAGGACGGTATTTTTGAGCATACAAACGTGATAATGACTTTGATAGTTTATTTTGATGGACATGATTGCAAAATTATCAAAGCCCTCCTACAAAGCTGCTTTTCTGAAGCACTGTGTGGTAGATCTGCCCAAAATTAGTGCCTTTGCCAACATTTATGGAACAAAATAATAAATACTGGCAGGTCTGTTCAAGGATGTCCCAGAGCAATCCATTGAAAATACTTCATTTCAACTCTATGACCAAGTGCAAGTTGTGTATAATATACTTATTAGTTTTGGTGCACCCAGTTTGTCCACTCCAAAAGGTTCTGGACCCTGAAGAACTGTAGAATAATAAATAAATTTCCTTTCACTCATTTTATCAGCTGCATCCATGATCCACTTGTCACGCGTTAAGAATTGTAAGTTTTCTGTCCTGCATTATTAAAATTACTTGTGAATTTTAATAGTTCTAACATTTTCTTCTTTGTTCCCCCATTCCTCACAAAGGCTTGTGAATCTTTAGAATTCCCTTTCTCAAAAGGTAGTGGATACAGAATGCTTAAACAATTTTGAGGCAGGGGTAGATAGATTCATGAATACCAAAGGGATGAATGGTTATTGGGATGTACAGGAACATGGAGCTGAGATTAAAATCAGATTGGACATGCAGGATAGAGAGGCGGGGTAGCCTCGTGGTACAATGAATGGGATTTCTAATGGTCATATTCATGCAATGAATATTCTGTGCAGAATTCCTATTATACAAAATATGACATATAAATGTTTCTTTTTTATGTTACTATTTGCTAAGGTGTGCTGGCTCAGGAATCAAATAATGTTATTCCATTTGGCAAGAGCTATATTCCTGCTTCGTATGTGAAGATACTAGAATCCGCCGGGGCAAGAGTGGCACCCATAAGGTGGGTTTGGACTTGTGCTGATTCACACTTTATCCAACACAGAACTCATTTCTTTGTAAGTGATTGAAGTTTATTAGACTGTTTACCTGCAGTAGGAACACTGGGTCAGAATTCCTGTTAGACTTACTCTGCAACCAGAATTTCCCTACAACTTGCCCCTCAGCAGAACTGGGCTGACCACAAGGAACCTCCCCTCAAGCCCCTGCAGTGGGCTTCCTGCAGAGTGAAGGCTCGTACCATTGTGCCTCCTCTCCCATTCCCCTCAGTCAGGCCTGCCACACTGCCCCAACCAAATCCTCCTCCCCCTCAGTCAGGTCCGCTACACTGCCCCTACCAAGTCCTCCTCTCCACCGCCCCCACCCAACAAATGGTTATCAGGCGATGTGAGGCCATGAGGACGTGACGACTTACTGATATTATCAGTGGACAATGACCCAGGTAATGTGCTGGGGACCTGGGTTTGAATCCCACCATGGCAGGTGATGGAATTTGAATTCAGTAAAAATTCTGGAATTAAGAATCCGATGATGAACATGAAACCACTGTTTATTGTTGGAAAAACACATTTGTTTGACTGATGTCCTTTAGGGAAGGAAACAGCCATCCTTACCTGGTCTGGCCTACGTGTGACTCCAGACCCCCAATAATGTGGTTGACTCTTAACTGCCCTCTGGGCAGCTAGGGATGGGCAATAAATGCTGGCCTAGCCAATGAATTCCACAGCCTGTGAATACATTTTTTTAAAAAGGCTGCAATTTCAGCAGTGTCCAATTTTCAGAGACCACATTCCCTTCATATAGGAACAGAACTCTGACCTTTACTGATGACCCAATAACCATAAAATCAGCTTGGAACTTGCTTGCCCTTTAACCTTAAGCACTCTTCTCTGATATTTCAGTTTGAGAGTGGGGCCACTACCTTTACATAAAATTCTGGCCTCGCCACTCAAAGCTGGAACTTACGGACTGGAATTCTTCATCAAAACATTTTCTTCTTTGTTCCCCCATTCCTCACAAGGTGGAGACATGGCGGTCATTGTTATTGATGACCCTTCTCCAGTCCCCATGGAGATTGATGCATAGTATTTCTTCAAGTCTTCTGCCATTTCCTGAAACCCTATTATTTCCCCAGTCTGGTTCTCTCAAGGGGCTATGTTCCCTATTGCCTCTCTTACTACTTATAATTTTAAAGAAGCTCTTTCTGTCCATGTTTATGTCACTGGCTAAGTTGATTCCATAGTTCATTTTATTTTGGGCCATTTTTGTTGGCTTCTTAAGCTTTCCTAATCATCTGGTTGATCAGTCCTCCTCTTTACAATATTGCATGTTTCTTTCTATTTGATACTGTCCTTAATTTCCCTGGTTAACCTTGGTTAGTTTATCCTCTCAGTGGAATCTTCCTTCCTCACTGAGACGTATCGTTACTATGAGTCATGAGCTATTTCTTTGACTGTCTGCCATTATCTTTTCTGTTAAGCTCCTTTCCCAGCCCATTCCCATTACATGTGCCCATGTAATTGCACTTATTAGGTTTAGCACAGTTGTTTCTGACCTAAATTTCCCAATCTCCAATTGAATGCTAAATTCTACCTTGTTGTCACTGTTTCCCAGGGAATCTTTTAATCTGAGATCATTTATTCAATGTGCCTTTTTACACATTTCCAGGTCCCAAATATTTTGACTCTTGCTTGGATCCACAACAGACTATTCTGGGAACAAGGTCGAGAGTGTGTTGCTGGAAAAGCACAGCAGATCAGACAGCATCCGAGGAGCAGGAGAATTGACATTTTGGGCATAAGCCCTCCCTGATGAAGGGCTTATGTCAAAACTCTGATCTCCAGCATCTGCAGTCCTCACTTTCTCTTATTCTGGGAACAAAAACGGAAGTTGCTGGAAAAGCTCAGCAGGTCTGGCAGAATCTGTGAAGAGAAATCAAAGTTATGGTTTCTGATCCGATGACCCTTCCTTAGAATGATGATAGCTAGGAAAATGTCAGTTTACGTGCAGAAGATAGGGTGGGAGAGGGGGTAAGTACTAAGTGATAGGTAGTGATAGAGCCCAAAGAGAGAGAAGAACAGTTGAACAGACAAGGCAGTTGATGACGATTTGGCTGGGAGGGCGAATAGCTGTTAATGGAGACTGTTAGTGGCTCACAATAGATAGTGTGTAATGGCAGACTATGTGATAGCAAGGCCTGGTATGTGTGTAGGGGCTAGGACATCAGAGAGTTCAGGCCCGAAAATTATTGAATTCAATATTGAGTCCAGAGGCCTGCAGGGTCACCAAGTGGAAAATGAGGTGGTGTACTTCCAGCTTATGCTGAGCTTCACTGGAACCCTGCAGCAAGCCTGAGACAGAGATGGTGGCCGGGGAACAGGATGGGGTGTTAAAGTGGCAGGCAATTGGAAGCTCAGGGTCATTTTTGCAGGCAGGACATAAGTGTTCTGTGAAGCGATCACCCAGTCTACACTTCATTTCCTCAACATAGAGGAGATCCCATAGTGAGCAGCGAATGCAGTATACTAGATTGTGGGCAGTGCAGGTAAAGTGCTGTTTCACCTGGAAGGTATATTTGGCCCTTGGATACAGAGGAGGGAGGAGGTAAATGGTCAATGTTACACTTTCAACAGTTGCATGGTAAGGTGCCCTGGAGCTGGGGCAGTGTTGGGAATGAAGGAAGAGTGGGCCAGAGTGTCCTGGATAGAACAGTCCCTGCGGAAGGCAGACAAGGGAGGGGACGAGAATGTGTGTGTGGTGGTTGCGTCTCACTGGAGGGGGTGAAAATGGCGGCTAATGATCTTTTGGATGTGGATGCTCGGTGAGATTTTAGGTAAGGGCAAGGGGAACCCTATCGCTGTTGCAGGAGGGAAGTGAGGGGTTGAGGGTGAAAGAGTGGGAGATGGGTCCCAGTTGAGGGCCCTGTCAGCAATAGTGCTGGGGAGTCTTTAGTTGAGGAAGAAGGTGGATATTTCTGTTGAAGTTGGCCTCGTTGGAACATTTGTGATGGAGATGGAGGAAGTGAGCTAATGGGTTGGAGTCTTCACAGAAAGGAAAGTGCGAGGATGTATAGTTCAGGTAGGGAGTCGATGAGGTTATAGTGGATATTAGTGGCTAGTCTAGTCCCAGAAATGGAAACAGGTGTTGAGGAAAAGAAGGAAGGGAGGAGTCAGAGATAAACCAGATGAAAGTGAGGGTGGGGTGGAAATTGGAAGCAAAATCTATGTACTTTTCCAATTCCAGATGAGAGAGGAAAGTAGCACCAATTGTATTATCAGCACACCTGGAGAAAGATTTGTGAGCGAGGGTCAGAGTGGGACTGGACTAAGGAATGTTCCACGGCCACCCACAAAGAGACAAGAATCGCTGGGGCCCATGTGGGTACCCACGGCCACCCCTCTGACCTGAAGAAGATGGGAGGAGATAAAAGAGAAGTTGTTGAGGGTGAGGATGGTAGTGGTGGGTGGGGATGGTTCAGGCCGTTGCTCCAGGAAGATGCAGACAGCCCTGAGACCGTCCTGGTTGGGAGATGGATATATAAAGGGAGCCTGCAATCTGGGGGAAATTCTGAAACTAGTATAAAGCGCCAAGGGAGTCGTGATGTATGTGGGCAGGGACTGGACTAGGGGAGAAAAGACCGAGTCGAGGTAGGAAGAGATGAGTTCTGTGCAGGAGCAGGTATAAACAATAAACCCGGGCAATCCTGTTTCTGGATTTTTGGAAGGAGGTAGAAGTGAGCTGTGCAGGACTTGGGGACTATCAGCTTGGCAGAGTCAGGGGAGATCACCTGATGAGATGAGGTCAGTGACTGCAGTTGATACAATGGCCTGATGTCCATGGTGGGGTTATGAACCAGGGGGAGATAGGGGCAGGTATCTGACAGCTGGCACTCAGCCTCTGCAACATAGATGTCAATACACCAGACAACAACAGCACCACTCTTATCATCAAGCTAAATAACAAAGTCAGGGTTGGATTGAAGCACACAGAGTGCAGTCAGTTTAAAGGGAAATACATTGAATTGGGTGAAAGGGGCAGAGAGATTGAGGTGACCAATGTCACGTTGACAATTCTCAGTGAACAGATGGAGTGCAGGTAAAAGGCAGGAGGGTAGGGTGTAGGTGGAGGGAGAGTGTTGGAGCTGGGCGAAGGGGTCTGTGGGATGGGGGGAGGACCCTTCTCCATAGAAATGTGCACGGAGGCGAAGACGACGGCAGAAGAGTTTGATGTCATGTCGTGCCTGAAATTCATTAAGGTGTGAACACAGAGAGATAAAGCGGAGACCTTTGCTGAGTATAGAACATTCAGCATTGGACAGCAGAAAGTCAGGAGGGATGGTGAATACCTGACAAGACGTACGGTTGGGAGAGGGGATGGAGACAGAGGGAAGGGAAGGGGCAGGGAGGAAAGTTCCAGAGGGCCATATGTATCCCTGAGTTGTCGCAGTTGTGGGCCTTGATATCTGAAAGGAAAAGAAATAGTTTCTTGTTAGTGTGGCGAATGAGCCAAAGGATGAAGTGGAACTGGGGAGTGGTGCAGCCCTGAGCCAGTGTGTTGCAATGCTGTTGGTGAGAGAGGTCGAGAGTATGGGGTTGGAGCTGCACTCATCCAGGCAAGTGGGGAGTATTTTGTCACTCTCCTGACTTGTGCCTTATAGATGGTAGACAGGCTTTGGGGTGTTAGGAGGGGAGTTACTTGCCGCAGTACTCCTAGCCTCTGACCTGTTCTTGTATCTATGGTAGCTTGAGCTTTACCTGCACTGAAGATGTGTCAAACCCTATCTGAATGGATTGATTCAATTTTTTTAAAAGCGAATGTGAGACCTGCAGAATGCTAGAGATTAGAGTCGAGAGAGTGGTGCTGGAAAAGCACAGCAGCTCAGGCAGCATCTGAGGAGCAGGAAAGTTGACATTTCGGGCAGATTCCTGATGAAGGGCTTTTGTTTGAAACATCAACTGTTCAGCTCTTCAGATGCTACCTGACCTGCTGTGCTTTTCCAGCACCACACTTTTGCTTTTTTTAAACACTCATGTCCAGCTATATCTGATTGTCCATGCTGGTGACCTCTCTTTCCCTGATGTTGGGCATCAGTGGAGTTGTCTGAGACATCACGGCACTCCCAGTAAAGATGAAAATCTCAGTTTCTCTCGAAGGGTGCCTGTGCAAATGCTGACAGAAGCGTTAACATTTCCTTTTGCTGCTGCTCCACAAGTTTCTTTTATTATCTATGACCTTAACAATTCCAGTTTGGGATGCTTTGCATCCTCCACTGCTACTTCTGCCTGCAACACCTTATTCCATTCACATACGATGCATTCTCCCCATGTGACAGTGGTTTCATAGTCTTCATTAGAATCTTAATTCAGATTCATATTGTGTTATATTCCACCATATGGATTTGAACCCAGGACCCAAGAATCTATTTATCTCTACCTAGCAAGTGGTGTTGGAGCTGCAACCATACAGGCAAATGGAGGCCTGTGTACACAATCCTGATTTTGCCCTTCTTTATGCTAGGAATGTTTTGAGGCCTTATTAAACCGATATTCGGAGATCTCACCAATGTGGCGGTATGTTTTGATTGTCACAAAAGATTTTCTCCTTTAACTTGCGTACCTCTATCAGTTTCATTTCCTGCTGCTTCTCTTCTGCCTGTAATGTGTATGTGTGAATGTCCAGAGTAAGTCGCATGATAAGAAATCCAAGACAGAAATATTTTCCTGCTAGCAATTTTCACAAACTGATCTCAGTCACACAGTTGAGGAAATTTTTTTTGAATTGTTACTGTCAAAACTGATGTTTCATGAATTTTATCATTCAACATTTCTGAACTCAATAACTTTCTGGATTGACAACTCATGCAGATCCCACATCTGTTTTCTAAAGGCAAAGGTAAGGCTGCAGCAACTCCGTTACAGGTTGTAGAATTTCTGAGACAGCAGCTTTTGGCCTCAGTCTCTCATTGATTGCCTACATCCAAGAATTTTGAGCAGGCATCTTCCAGTTGCTAACTCGTCTAAAATTTGACCTGTATTTTAGAATGGATGTAACTCTGACATAAGCTTTTCACATCAAATTTCAATTCCATGTACCGAGCTCTTGCACAAGAAAATCAGTGTAGAATTAAATACTTTTGTTTTAAATTTCCTAAAGCACGAAACTAACAGAGGCTGAATATACGGAGCTGTTACATTCCATAAATGGGTGAGTTATACAACTGATTGGAGTTTACTACCATCTTTTTCATAAAAATAAGTAAACGTTAGCGAGTTTTGAGAAGATCTATAGCTTAGGATGTAGGTTTGCTCACTGAACTGAAAGGTTCTTTTTCAGATGTTTCGTCACCATACTAGGTAACATCTCAGTGAGCCTCCGGACAAAGGTCTGTTGATATTTCCTGCTTTCTATTTATGTGTTTGCGTTTCTTCGGGTTGGTGATGTCATTTACTATGGTGATGACATCACCACAGGAAATGACATCACCAACCCAAAGGAACCCAAACGCATAAATAGAAAGCAGGAAACATCAGCAGACCTTTGTCCGGAGGCTCACTGAGATGTTACCTAGTATGGTGACGAAACATCTGAAAATGAACCTTCCAGCTCAATGAACAAATCTACATCCATAAGTAAAAGTTGTTGTGGTTCTGTTCGCCAAGCTGGGAATTTGTGTTGCAGACGTTTCGTCCTCTGTCTAGGTGACATCCTCAGTGCTTGGGAGCCTCCTGTGAAGCGTTTCTGTGATGTTTCCTCCAGCATTTACAGTAATTTGTACCTGCCGTTTCCTAGAGGCATGGCACTCATCCAGAAATTCAATCAATAAGCACATCGACCTGGACCCAATATACCGGCCACTGCAGCGGACAGCTGGAACTGACAACTGGAAGCGGCAGATACAAATCACTATAAATGCTGGAGGAAACATCACAGAAGCGCTTCACAGGAGGCTCCCAAGCACTGAGGATGTCACCTAGAAAGGGGATGAAACGTCTGCAACACAAATTCCCAGCTCGGCAAACAGAACCACAACAACGAGCACCCGAGCTACAAATCTTCTGCCAAACTTTGAATAAGTAAAAGTCTCTTCTCACAGTAATGCTATTGACATCTTCATTGCAGCAGCTTGCTTTTATGGGTAGTAGGCTTAAGTCTTTTAAAAATAGCTGCTAAGCGAGTTACTATTGCAGTTTTTACAAATGTACAGACCTGAGTTGGGAGTTTCATAACATCCTTCCTATATCAGGGAGACCAGAATTGAACGCACTATTCCAGTAGTGACCTAACCAATGTCTTGTACAGCTGCAACGTGACTTCCCAACTCCTACACTCAATGCACTGAACAATAAAGGAAAGCATACCAAACACATTCTATCTGCAACTCCACTTTCATGGAGCTATGAACCTGCGCTCTAAGGTCTTTTTGTTCAGCAACATTTCCCAGGACCTTACCATTAAGTGTATAAGTCCTTCCTTGATTTGCTTTTCCAAAGTGCAGCACTTCGCATTTATCTAAATTAAACTCCATCTGCCACTCCTCTGCCCATTGGCCCATTTGATAAAGATCCCGTTGTACTCTGAGGTAACCTCCGCTGTCCACCTCCAATTTTGGTGTCATTTGCAAACTTACTAACCATACCTCCTATGTTCACATCCAAATCATTTATATAAATGATGAAAAGCAGTCTAACCAGCATTAAACCTTGTGGTACACCGCTGGTCACAGGCCTCCACTTTGAAAAGCAACTCTCCACTACCATCTTCTACCTTTGAGCCAGTTCTGTATCCAAATAGCTAATGCTCCTTCTATTCCATGTGACATAACGTTGCCACCAGTCTACCATGAGAAATCTTGTTAAATGCCTTACTGAAGTCCATACAGACCACATCCACTGCTCTGCCCTCACCAATCCTCTTTGTTACTTCTTCAAAAAACTCAATCACGTTTTTTGAGACGTGATTTCCCATGCACAAAGCCATGTTGACTATCTTTAATCAGTCCTTGCCTTTCCAAATACATGTAAATCCTGTCCCTCAGGTTTCCTCCCAAGAACTTGCCTACCAACAATGTTAGGCTCACCAGTCTATAGTTCCCTGGCTATTCCTTACCACCTTTCTTAAATAGTAGCACCACATTAGACTTCCAGTCTTCTGGCACCTCACCTGTGGCTATCAATGATACAAATATCTCAGCAAGGGGCCAAGCAATCACTTCCCTAGCTTCCCACAGACTTTGAGGGTTTATCTGATCAGGCCCCAGGGATTTATCCATCTTTATTGTTTTAAAACATACAGCACACCTCCTTCTTAATATGGACATTTTCCAAGATGTCGTTATTTAATTCCCATGTTGTCTATCTTCCATACCCATCTCCACAGTAAACACTGATAGAGTCATAGAGATGCACAGCATGGAAACAGACCCTTCGGTCCAACCCGTCCATGCCGACCAGATATCCCAACCCAATCTAGTCCCACCTGCCAGGACCCGGCCCATATCCCTCCAAACCCTTCCTATCCATATACCCATCCAAATGCCTCTTAAATGTTGCAATTGTACCAGCCTCCACCACATCCTCTGGCAGCTCATTCCATACACACACCACCCTCTGCATGAAAAAGTTGCCCTTTAGGTCTCTTTTATATCTTTCCCATCTCACCCTAAACCTATGCCATCTAGTACTGGACTCCCCGACCACAGGGAAAAGACTTTGTCTATTTATCCTTTCTATGCCCCTCATAGTTTTGTAAACCTCTGGTAGGTCACCCCTCAGCCTCCAACGCTCCAGAGAAAACAGCCCCAGCCTGTTCAGCCTCTCCCTATAGCTCAGATCCTCCAACCCTGGCAACATCCTTGTAAATCTTTTCTGAATGCTTTCAAGTTTCACAACATCTTTCTGATAGGCAGGAGGCCAGAACTGCACGCAATATTCCAACAGTGGCCTAACCAATGTCCTGTACAGCCGCAACATGACCTCCCAACTCCTGTACTCAATACTCTGACCAATAAAGGAAAGCATACCAAATGCCTTCTTCACTATCCTAGCTACCTGTGACTCCACTTTCAAGGAGCTATGAACCTGCACTCCAAGGTCTCTTTGTTCAACAAGTCCCTAGGACCTTACCATTAAGTGTATAATTCCTGCTAAGATTTGCTTTCCCAAAATGCAGCACCTTGCATTTATCTGAATTAAACTCCAACTGCCACCTCTCAGCCCATTGGCCCATCTGGTCCAGATCTTGTTGTAATCTGAGGTAACCCGCTTCGCTGTCCCACTTCACCTCCAATTTTGGTGTCAGCTGCAAACAGACTAACTGTACCTCTTATGCTCACATCCAAATCATTTATGTAAATGGCAAAAAGTAGAGGGCCCAGCACTGATCCTTGTGGCACTCCGCTGGTCAAAGGCCTCCAGTCTGAAAAACAACCCTCCACCACCATCCTCTGTCTTACACCTTTGAGCCAGTTCTGTATTCAAATGACTAGTTCTCCTTGTATTCCATGAGATCTAACCTTGCTAACCAATCTCCCCTGGGGAATTTTGTTGAACGCCTTACTGAAGTCCATATAGATCACATCTACTGCTCTACCCTCAACAGTCTTCTTTGTTACTTCTTCATTACTTTTTCAAAAAGCTCAATCAAGTTTGTGAGACGTGATTTCCCATGCACAAAGCCATGTTGACTATCCTGAATCAGTCCTTGCCTTTCAAAATACATGTGCATCCTGTCCCTCAGGATTCCCTCCAACAAATTGCCGACCATCGAGGTCAGGCTCACCGGTTTATAGTTCCCTGGCTTGTCTTTACCGCCCTTCTTAAACAGTAGCACCATGTTTGCTAACCTCCAGTCTTCCGGCACCTCACCTGTGACTATCGGTGATGTATGTCAGCAAGAGGCCCAGCAATCACTTCTGTAGCTTCCCGCAGAGTTCTCGGGTACACCTGATCAGGTCCTGGGGATTTATCCACCTTTAACCGTTTCAAGACATCCAACACTTTCTCCTCTGTAATCTGAATATTTTGTAAGATGTCACCATCTATTTCCCTACAGTCTATATCCTTTTCCACAGTAAATACTGATGCAAAATATTCATTTAGTATCTCCCCCATTTTCTATAGCTCCACACAAAGGCCGCCTTGCTGATCTTTGAGGGGCCCTATTCTCTACCTAGTTACCCTTTTGTCCTTAATGTATTTGTAAGAACCCTTTGGATTCTCCTTAATTCTATTTGCCAAAGCTATCTCATGTCCCCATTTTGCCCTCCTGATTTCCCTCTTAATTAAGTATACTCCTACTTCCTTTATACTCTTCTAAGGATTCACTCGATCTATCCTGTCTATACCTGACATATGCTTCCTTCTTTTTCTTAACCAAACCCTCAATTTCTTTAGTCATCCAACATTCCCTTTCACCTTGACAGAAATATACTTTCTCTGGATTCTTGTCATCTCATTTCTGAAGGCTTCCCATTTTCCAGCCATCCCTTTACCTGTGAACATCTGCCTCCAATCAGCTTTCAAACGTTCTTGCCTAATACCGTCAAAATTGGCCTTTCTCCAGTTTAGAACTTCAACTTTTAGATCTGGTCTATCCTTTTCCATCACTATTTTAAAACAAATAGAAATATGGTCCTTGGCCCCAAAGTGTGCCCCCACTGACGCCTCAGTCACCTGCCCTGCCTTATTTCCCAAGAGTAGGTCAAGTTTCGCACCTTCTCTAGTAGGTACATCCACATACTGAATCAGAAAATTGTCTTGTACACACTTAAGAAATTCCTCTCCATCTAAACCTTTAACACTATAGCAGTCCCAGTCGATGTTTGGAAAGTTAAAATCCCTAACTACCTTATTATTCTAACAGACAGCTGAGATCTCCTTACAAGTTTGTTTCTCAATTTCCCTCTGACTATTGGGGGGTCTATAATGTAATCCCAATAAGGTGATCATCCCTTTCTTATTTCTCAGTTCCACCCAAATAACTTCCCTGGATGTATTTCCGGGAATATCCTCCCTCAGCACAGCTGTAATGCTATCCCTTATCAAAAATGCCACTCCCCCTCCTCTCTTGCCTCCCTTTCTATCCTTCCTGTAGCATTTGTAAAGTAGAAAATATTCATTTAGTATCTCCCATCTCATGTGTTTTCACACATAGGCAGCCTTCCTGATGTTTATTAGTCCCTATTTTCACCATAGTTGCCCTTTTGTCCTTAATGTATTTGTAGAATCCCTTTGGATCTCCTTAATTCTATTTGCCAAAACTGTCTCGTATTCCCTTTCTGCCCTCCTGATTTCCCTTTTAAGTATACTCCTTTTGTCTTTATACTGTTCTGGACATTCACCCGTTCTCTGCTGTCTAACCTGACATACACTTCCTTCTTATTCTTAAACCAAATTTCAATTCTCTAGTCATTCAGCATTCCCTACATCTCCCAGCCTTGCCCTTCTCCCTAACAGGAACATTTTTTTCTCTGGACTCTCATTATCTCATTTTTGAAGGCTTCCCATTTTGCAGCTGTGCCTTTTACTTGCAAACATCGCCCCCCCGCCCCGCCCCCCAAGCAACTTTTGAAAGTTCTTGCCTAATACTATCGACATAAATGCTCATGAACACATGCACAGCCATTACTGTCATTGCGTTGAAATTGTGACAGAATGGTTGTATGATGAATACTGTATTTTAATGTGTTATAGATGTGATACTAATAAGAATCGTTTTGTTTCATATTTGGTTCTAAAAATGTATTAGATGAAGCTAAATCACCATAATTTTCCTGTCCTAATGAGGATATAACTTCATTGTTACTGAGCTCATTATGCTTTACGAGCCAGATAATGACACTATCTGTGAACATGGACTGTATCCATTTCCTGTCCTTATTCAGGGTGCTCTTTCCAGGCGGTGGTTCTTCTGTTCTCAATTCCAGATTTGCTGAGATTTCAGCCATCATTTATAACTTTACACTGAAGGTAACAGAATAGTATTGATTGTATAGATATAATTAATAAAATACAGATGTACTATTTAAATGAGGTATTAGATTAAATATTTGAGGCTTGCTTATTTTAAGTCATTTTTATTTTAACACTCAGTCTTTCATTTAAATAGTTTTCCTCTTGATAATCGATTCCAATGTATTACATAGAGCAGGAGTAGGCCATTTGACCCCTGTGCTCCACTTATTGACTGACTGTAAGATAAATGAGTAGAATTAGGCCATTCAGCCCATCGGGTGGGATTTTGTTGTCATTTTATGATAGAGGCAGGAGTGCTTCGGGCAAGGGTCTGCCTGCTCTGCCCTTCATAGGATCCTGGCTGATCTGGCATTGCTCATGCCCACTCATCATTGCTCCAATCCCAACATCCTTGAGCGGGCAAATCAATTATTTTGTTCTGTGAGGGAGAGGGCTTCAAGTTTGAGCAATGAGAGGTTCTTCAAAGGACAAAACCATTAGGTAGACTCCCATACACTAAAGCTGAAAGACAGTTGTAAGCACTCAATGCTTTGTGAACCTTAGGCATTAGCCTGTAGTGTACAGGGAGAAAGTGAGGACTGCAGATGCTGGAGATCAGAGCTGGACAAGTGCAGCAGGTCAGGCAGCATCCAAGGGGCAGGGAAATCGACGTTTCGGGCATAAGCCCTGAAGAAGGGCCTATGCCCGAAACGTCGATTCTCCTGCTCCTTGGATGATACCTGACCTGCTGCGCCTGTCGTGTACAGTCCAGACCCTTGCCCTAAGCACTGCTGCCCCATCACAAGAAGGCAACTGAATCCCACCCTTGCCTGTCATGCAAGAACAATTGTTGTCTACCTGGAAAGATAGAGCATAGTTGCCAAAGTAACAGTGACCTATGATTCACCTGCTCATGGTGCAGAAACTGCTCACTTCATCAGTTGGATCATGGTAGCACTCAGGATATTTGGACCCTGCACCTTCGATGTTGCAGTTATGATTAGATGGATACTCTCACACACGTAGATGATGGTGAAAAGCAACATAGATTCACAAAGGCCTTAATGTATACACACTGACATGTCATTTGTGCTACTGATGCACCCTCAGAGATTCATCTTTCTTTCCTTCCCACTATCTCTTGATGCAGTCCAGGGTTCTGCAGCTGTTTGGAGAAAGCTACCCTAAAGTGGAGCACATTGACCTTGGAAATTTAGTCAAATGACCCCAGGGGTAATATTGTTTAGAGATCCCAGAGTGTATTCTGCCCAAAGGCAAGTATAACCTTCTCATCTTGAACTCCCACAGGGTTGAGAGGGAGGCATACAAGTTAGAGGTGGAAGACTGAGTGGAGATTTCAGGAACACCGATATGTGGTTCATCCTCCAGCGCCACATGTATTGGCCTCTCTTCTTGTGAGGAAGAGGCCCATGCAGAGAGCTCAGGACCCCTCTGTGACAGCAATAAATCAAATCAAATGTCATTTTGCTGTTGTTGCGAGCTCCGGGGGGGATACAGGACTGTGTGGTTATCCAGCTCACCCTGAGGGCACTCCCGGGGAGGGGGTACAGGACTGTGTGGTTATCCAGCTCACGCTGAGGGAGCTCCGGGGGGATACAGGACTGTGTGGTTATCCAGCTCACCCTGAGGGCACTCCCGGGGAGGGGGTACAGGACTGTGTGGTTATCCAGCTCACCCTGAGGGAGCTCCCGGGGGGGGGTACAGGACTGTGTGGATATCCAGCTCACCCTGAGGGAGCTCCCAGGATTTGGGGGTGTGGGGGGAGGGTTGGGTACAGGATTGGGTGGATATCCAGCTCACCTTGAGGGAGCTCCCGGGGGGGGGGGGGGGCGGTACTGGGGGGGGGTGAGTGGTCAGGGGTGGGGGTGAGGGGTGGGTGATGTGGGGGTCGCGGGAGGGGGGGCTTGGGAGTCTGGGATGGGGGAGTGGGGTGGGGGGGTGGGGTGAGGGGATTAGGGTGGGGGTTGAATGGGTGGGAGGTCTGGGGTGGGGGGTGGGTGGGGGTGCAGGGCTGTGAGGTTATTCAGCCCACCCTGAGGGAGCTCCCAGGGGGGGTTACAGGACTGTGGGGATATCCAGCTCACCCTGAGGAGCCTGGCCACTGGTCCCTCTCATTATCCATGTTCTGTTCCTCAGAGATGGATGAGGACATATCTTGTTGGGTAGGCCTCTTGATGGCAGACATTCGAGACATCCTTAGGTGCCTGTGGGAGTTAAGAGAGAGAATGTTGAATCCGAGGATTATGCATTGTGGCAGGTGAATAAACAGTTACTTTGTGGGTTAGTGTTGCAATGCAGTGAGCAATGGTTCTTCCTCAGTGGCAAGGGCTTGTATGTCTCTGCATCTCCACAGGACCTCTCCTGGATTTGAGAAACCAAATGATGGGCACCACTCACCATCCTGGCTCTTTTGGCCCTGTCTTTGAGCCTGTGGGGCATTTGTTTCCTCAAATGATATAAGGGGAGGGATGGTTTGTCATGAAAGTGTCTTGCACAGCTGCCAGAGGTGGTGTGGGTGGAGGAAAGGTTGTTCCCTGAGTGAACGAGTCGGCAGTGCTGAGGGCATGCTGGGTCAGTGATTGGGTGGGGTGGGTGGGGTCAGGGGTGAGGGGGTTAGTGAGGGAACGTGCTACATGCAATAGTGAAAGTGACATTGCGTGAGTGGGTAGAAGATGAGACATAGATTGGGTCTGAGGTAACTAAGAGACGATAGTGAACTCACCCTGCTGGTGTGGAGATGGTCATTCACCATCTTCCTGCGCTGTTAGATAACGTTTCTCCTGATGGCTGAGACTGTGCTGACCACTGACCAGGCTGGAATGGTTTGGTGGTATTTCGTCCTCCAGGAGGAACAGGACATTCTGCCTCTATACCATCCTATCCACGAGGACCTCTAGAATCATGTCCACAAAATGGAGCACCAATCTTCCCATCTGCTGTTCCATCCATCAGTAGTAGACAAGCAGAAAGCTAGAAGAACACAGCAAGCCAGGCAGCATCAGGAATTGGAGAAGTTGACATTTCGGGTATAACCCTCCATCCATCGTTGTGGTGAGCTGTGCAGGTTGGCTAGAGAGTGCTGTTGCTAGTCTGAGTGCACAACAGCCTTTTCAATATGTCTGCAATAACATGGATGCCGGTGTGTTCCAGGTGAGCTGGGGCACTGCTGACAATGTCTGTCCACAGCAAATTGGGCTAACTTATATTGGACAAGCAGGGTACCATAGGGGCATGGTAGATAGTTAATGAGGCCTATCTGACCCAATTACTTCAGGAACAAAACACAGAAATTGCTGGTGAAACTCAGCAGACAGGGTAGCATCTGTAGAAAAAAAGCAGAGGTAACATTTCAAGTCTGGCAATTCTTCATCAGATTTTGATAGAGGTGCTAATTGCCCTGAATAGGCTTTGTGTGTAAATTACTCCATTACAAACACCAAGGTGATTTACTCGTGGTGATTAATAGATGAAAAAAAAATACCAAGAGTGATTTGATGATGGGAAAAGTAAACGCTCACCTGTCTGTAAGAGAAATTTCAGATATTAAAAAAGGAGCTATTAATATTTATCTGATTTATCAGGCAAACGATAAAGGTGTCCATTTCCCTGTGTGGGCCATTTGTCTTGGGTTTCAGGAACTAATAGTTCTTACCAGTGGAGAAAATATTCTTACTAGAACCAACACGATTAATCTGGCTCTGCCTTTGAATTTTACAAAAGGTGAGTTGCTGAAAATTCCCTTCAGCTATTTGTTAGTGTTATTCTTAGAACATAGAAAAGTACTGCACAGAACAGCCTCTCTGCCCAAGATGTTGTGCCGAAGATTTTATTCCCAATCTAAAATAACACAACCTAACCAACACACCCCTCAATTCACTACTGTCCATGTCCAGCAGTCGCTTAAATGTCCCCAGTGATTCTGCTGCCACCACCATCACCGCTGGCAGCGCATTCCATGTATTCACAACTCTCCTGCATAAAGAACCTACTTTTAAACTATGACCCCTCATGCCAGTCAATCCTGCTCTGGGGAAAAGTCTCCGGCTATTGACTCTATCCATGCCTCTCATTACATTGTACACCTCGATCAGGTCTCCTCTCTTCCTCCTTCTCTCCAGAGAGAAAAATCCAAGCTTCGTCAATCTCTCTTTATAAGACAAGCCCTCCAGTCCAGGCAGCATCCTGGTAAACTTTCTTTGCACCCTCTCCAAAGCCTCTGTATCTTTCCTATAAGAGGGCGACCAGAACTGAACACAATATTCAAAGTGTGGTCTCACCAGGGACATGTAGAGCTGCAGCAAAACTTGGCGGCTCTTAAATTCGATCCCCCTGTTAATGAAAGCCAAACCATCATATGCTTTCTTAACAACCCTATCCACTTGGGTGGCAACTTTGAGGGATCTATGCACTTGAATACCGAGATCGCTCTGTTCCTCCACACTGCCAAGAATCCTGTCTTTAATCCTATATTCAGCATTCGAGTTCGACCTTCCAAAATGCATCACTTCGCATTTATCCAGGATGAACGCTATCAGCCATTTCTCAGCCCAGGTCTACATCCTGTCTATGTCACGCTGCAATTTGCAATAGCCCTTGATACTATCAACAGCACCTCTAACCTTTGTGTCATTGGCAAATTTACCAACCCACTCCTCAACCTCCTCATCCAACTTATTTATAAAAACTACAAAGAGCGGAGGCCCAAGAACACAGCCCTGTGGGACACCACTCAACACTGACCTCCAGGCAGAATACTTTTCATTTACAACTATACTCTGCCTTCAGTCAGCCAACCAATTCTGAATCCAGACGGCCCAATCTCCTGTATCCCATACCTCCTGACTTTATGAATCGGTGCTGGGTACACTACCTTTCATCATTTATTGAAATTATTTGGATGTGAGCATAAGAGGTATAGTTAGTAAGTTTGCTGATGACACCAAAATTGGATGTGTAGTGGACAGCGAAGAAGGTTACAACAGGATCTGGACCAGATGGGCTAACGGGCTGAGAAGTGGCAGATGGAGTTTAATTTAGATAAATATGAGGTGCATTTTGGGAAAGCAAATCTTAGCAGGATTTATACACTTCATGGTCAGGTCCTAGGGAGTGTTGCTGAACAAAGAGCCCTTGGAGTGCAGGTTCGTAGCTTCTTGAAAGTGGAGTCTCAGGTAGATAGGATAGTGAAGAAGATGTTTGTTATGCTTTCCTTTATTGGTCAGTATTGAGTACAGGAGTTGGGAGGCCATGTTGCGACTGTACAGGACATTGGTTAGGCCACTGTGGGAATATTGTGTGCAATTCTGGTCTCCTTCCTATCAGAAAGATGTTGTGAAACTTGAAAGGGTTCAGAAAGGATTCACACGATGTTGCCAGGGTTGGAGGATTTGAGCTACAGGAAGAGGTTGAATAGGCTAGGGCTGCTTTCCCTGGAGCTTCGGAGGCTGAGGAGTGACCTTATAGAGGTTTATAAAATCATGAGGGACATGGATATGATAAATAGACAAGGTCTTTTCCCTGGGGTGGGGGAATCCAGAACTAGAGAGCATAGGTTTAGAATGAGAGGGGAAAGATACAAAAGAGACCTAAGGGGTAATTCTTTCACACAGAGGGTGGTACGTGTATGGAATAAGCTGCCAGAGGAAGCAGTGGAGGCTGGTAATTCCAACATTAAACAGGCATCTGAATGGGTATGTGAACTGGAAGGGTTTAGAGGGATATGGGCTGGGTGCTGGCAGGTGGGACTAGATTGGGTTGGGATATCTGGTCGGCATGGATGAGTTGGACCGAAGGTTCTGTTTCCGTGCTGTACATCTCTATGAATGAGTCTACCATTGGGAACCTTATCAAATGCCTTGCTGAAGTCCACATACACCACATCCACTGCTCGACCTTCGTCAACCTGTCTCGTCATGTCCTCAAAGAACTCAATAAGATTTGTGAAACATGACCTGCCCCTCACAAAGCCATGCTGTGTCACGATTCTTTTCCAAATAGTCATAACTCCTATCCCTCCAAATTCTTTTCAAAACCTTGCTGACCACACATGTAAGACTGACTGGTCTGTAATTGCCAGGGATTTCCCTATTCCTCTTCTTGAAAAGTGGAACAACATTTGCCTCCCTCCAATTCTCCAGTAAAACCCCTGTGGAGAGTGAGGAAGCAAGGATCTTTGCCAGCGGTTTAGCAACCTCCTTTCTCGCTTCCAGGAGCAACCTAGGATAAATCTGGTCTGACCCTGGGGACCTATCAATCTTATCATCATACCATCGAAGACATATTTCGAGTGACAACAACTGATTTGTTATCAAATTTCCTGCTGGCCAGATATTCTTTGCATTGGGTACTGTTTTGTTGCAATTTCTTATTTTTCAAAAAAACCTAGTATATTTTTAAAACGGTAAAATGTGTAACTTCCTGTCTCTGCTTTGTGCAGGTGAGTTAAATGGATGTTTATGGTAGATTTTTACATTGTCATAATCAGGTCATTAGAATATTTTATTTCAAGAAAGACTAATTTTACATTTTAAACAATAGAAATAGCATATAAAAATAGTTTCCAGAGTCACCTTGTTAATTCATTGCTAGCCAATAGCAGGCAAACTGGTATGTGCCCTCTATATTAGTCACAAAGGAGGCTGCTCTGGATTCAGTTACTTCTTAGAAAACATGATGGGTCCTATTTAAAGGTGAGAGATTTCGGAACAAAGGAGCAGGTATATGCCAACTTTACTATTCTCAATTATAGTTGATCATCTGTCTCATATTCCTGTGCTAATTTCCTGTTCTTTGGTATGAACTTATTGAATGATTGAGCTTCCTCTGCTCTCTGGGTTAGCGAATTCCAAAGGATCACCACCCTGTGAATGACAAAAGTCCTCCTATTCTCATTCCAAAATTGACTTGTCTTTATCTGAGCCTATGTATTCTGGTTCTAGTCCCCATAGCAGGTGAAACATTCATTCTGGAGCCACTGAATTCATCCCTGTAACAACTGTATAAATTCCTGTGAGATTGCTTGTCAATCTCCCAAACACTAGGGAATAATGACTCTGAAACTTAAATCACCCCATAGGACAGTTTTGCTAACCCAGGAATCATGGAGATGAACTTCCATTGCAAGTTTCTAATGGCAAGTTTATCCTTCCTCAATCATAGGGATCAGAACTCCAGGTGCAATCTTAGCAGTGTTCCATAGAATTAAGATTTCTTAATCCCTGTAGGTCAATCCTGTTGTGAAAAAGGTTATCATATTGTTTACCTTCCAAATTGCTTACTGGACCAACAAGTTAGCTTTCAGTGACTAATTAACAAGGCCACCTCTGTTCCTTTGTGCATGAATACTTTGCAAATTATTATCAGATAAGAAACACTCTATAGCTTAGTTTTTTCCTATCAAGATGGATAACTTCACACTTACACAATGTATTACATCTGCCACTCTCTCTGCTCACTCGCTCAGCCTGTCTAAATCCCCTTGTAGCCTCTTTGCATCCTCCTCGCATTCCTGATGAAGGTCCTGCCTGAAATGTCGACTCTCCTGCTCCTCGGATGCTGCCTGATCTTCTGTGCTTTTTCCAGCGCCACGTTTTATCGATTCTTCCTCACAGCACACGTTCATACCTTGTCCCAACACCTACTATTATATCGTCTGCATACTTGCATCATTGATATAGATTGTGAATCAAAGGAACTTATACTGCAGGCATCCCACTGACTACAACCTGCCAATCTGAGAGCGACCTGTTTATACTTTCTGCCTTAACCATGCTAAATGAATTGTCCCTAATCCTAGGGGCTATAATTTTGTTTACTAATCTCCTGTGTGGGACTTTATCAGTAACTTTCTAAAAATTCAGATACAACAATGGTCCCCCCTCATTAAAAGTATGAGACTTCTCCTTCATAAATCCATTTGATTATATCTAACCAGACAATTATTTTGCAAATATCCAGTAATCACATTCTTTATAATAGATTCTAGTATTTTCCACACTACTGACATTTGGCTAATAGGTCTTACAGTTCCCACGTTTTCTCTCCTGCACTTTTCTAACACAATGTGGTTGGATTTGTAACATTTCAATCTGCAGACATCATTGAAAAATTAATAGATTTTTGAGATGGTCACCCAATATATTAATTAAAACATTAGAGACAAACAAGACACTGGAAAAAAACCTTTGCAGGGAATTCTAGCATAATTGATTCTCCTTGGAGTTACGATGTTTTATCAAAAGTTAACATAGCAGTCACTTTCAGTGGTGACCTATATAAAGTTGTGAGATATTCTTTTAAGCAGAACAGCTCAGGAAAGTCTGAGTGTGCATCCTTAAAGAGAGTTGTCACTGTTGTATATGTTGAACAAACCATCACCAAATCATTCACATAGAGTACTTCTACAAATCCTCTTTATTACTCTTTCAAAGAAAACATTAATCAAATTCAATATCCCCTGGTGGGACACTGTCATGTAAACAAAATTTACTGGTCAATGAAAACTTACAAAACTGGAATGGAAACGTAAAATCAAATCAAATCAAAATATTCTTGTCTGTGTAGCCGTGCACCCCAGCACCTGTGGTGGCTACCAGGCAATCCTCATTTCTGTATTAATTTTAAGGACCTATTTGGTAAACAGTGATCGAGGATGTGCTTCTTAATGAGGAGAGGAGCTTGTCTGAACAATATGTAGTTTATTGCATGATAGCAGTAGGTACATGTTACATTGACCAATTAGACATAATAACTAGAACAATTAGTTTGATGTTACACCTGTCTCCATTGGAATCTGGAGCTAGACTCCTGTTTCTATCTGAGACTGTGAAATCTTCAGGTTGAATGGAGCTTAGTGCAATCTCCAACATGAACACTTGCAGATCCGTTCCCTTTGTGCAACACTTTGTTCATGAGAAAGGCTTTTCAAAAATAGCTACTGTTCTACCAAAAGACTGCAGCTAATTTGAAAGTGGCCGCAGAAATGAGAAGAAATCTCTCTCTTTTTCTCTCCCTCCCCCTCTTCCTCCCCCCGTCTCTCCCTCCCTCTCTCTCTCTCTCTAAGCCTGCTTTGTTAACTGAATCTCCCTTTGCAAACAAACGCCAACTCTACAGCTAGAGAAGCCATCACACTGCTGAATTCTAACTCTAAGTTTTCAACCTTTGTACCTCAAAGAGAAACCTTCAAGCAAGTAACAGGCCTGCAATGATAATGGACTGAACTGTCTTTCAGTTTTCTCAGTTACTTTTATTTGAATCTACTTTTAATCTTAGAAAAAAATTTGATACAAATAACTGCATTGTGTTTTTAACTTAATATCTTTTGGCTTTATTTATGTAATAAAACAGCCCTTGATCTTATTTAAATGTAAAGCTTTGCTGCTTGTTATGTTTAGAATTATAGCAAAAGGGAGCAAAATGACCGATGCTGCAGATGTGCCTAACGTCATGACAATGTCGAGGCAATATTTGCTGCTGGGCCACATCAGCAAATCAGTAATGATGATCTGACTAAGTTAGATGGCTTGTCACACAGATTTTGGCATGGAACATTATTTAATTGAAAATTGTCACAGGAATTACATTTTGTTTGACTTTCTGAATAATAAAAGCATCAGTACTGAAGATACCCTCTACATTATTGAAATACTTTGTGCAATAATATTGCAGGTGTCACATTGCTCATGGGGACTGATTTACTGCAATATGTCCACAGAACTGATGCATCTTTGTATACTTAATAGATAGGACTTGAATTTCATCAATATTTAATTAAAACATGTTGCCCTTACCAGGTCTGATATTTTCAACAGTTTAATATTTGATTATAACATGCATGTCTATATTCACTGGCCATGAGTGGCCAGAATTCTAAACAGGAAGAAATAATAATTAAGTTATTTAAGGAACAGTTGAGTCAATGTTTGTTTTAGTTTCTGTTATTTTGTTCAGCTGGCCTGCATAGTCGAACGTTCAAGAATTTTCCTAAAAACCTGTTACAAGCATTACAAATCCGACCTCTGACGGGACACTACCACTATTGGGGCGTATCCGTGAAGGTAAAATTTAGGCAGTTTTCTCAACTATCTTTCTTTTATTAAATATTGAGTCATAGAGATGTGCAGCATTGAAATTAACCCTTCTGTCCAAATATATTAATGTAGTCCCATTTGTCAACAATTGGCCTATGTCCTTCTGATTACTTCCTATTCATACATCCATCCAGATGCCTTTTACATGTTGTAATTGTACCAGCCTCCACAATTTCCTATGGTAGTTCGTTCCATGCGGACACCACCCTCTGTGTGAAAAAGTTGCCCTTTAGGTTCCTTTTAAATCTCACCTGAAACCTATGCCCTCTAATTTTTGGACTCCCCTCTCCTAGGGAAAAGACCTTGATTATTCACCCTAACCATGCCTCTCATGATTTTATAAACTTCTGAGGTCAGTCTATTCAGCCTCTCCATACAGCTCAAACCTTCCAACCTTGGCAACATCCTTGTAAATCTTCTCTGAACCTTTTCAAGTTTAACTGCTTTTGAGTAAATTTGAATGACCCCTAAATTTTAGGTACATGGTTCTTTACTATACTTGTTCTAAGTTCAAAAGTAAAACACGTCAGTAGATATTTTTTGTTGTCTTTTGGGATGATTTTTCTTAATTTAAATTAAATTTTAAAAAATAATCAAAGTTTAAATGATGAAATGTGATCAGTTATTTATCTAGTTGGGAATGGAAGTAGAAATTCCAAAATTGAGCCCTATCTACCACTTTTAAAGAGATCCTGGCTTATAATGACTGAGCAAAATTATAAGTTATTATCTTACATTTACAGAGGAACTTCAGTTATCTGAAGGACACAGGTTGGGGGAGTATTTAGTCTGGTTAATCAAGTGCCGGATAACATAGCCAAGCATCAGGACCTTGCGATCTTGTTCAGATAATCTGAAATTCAGTTAATCAAATGCTGTGTATGTTACACCACTTCTTAATGGTTTCTCTTAATTCTCATCTAAGTTCTCTTTACTGGGAAAACTGACCTTGTTTGGGTCAAGTTTAAACCTCACTCTGAAACTTGATGGTAATTTTAAGAAGAGAATCACAGGGGCAACAAGAGGGAATAAACCTTGCTTTGGGCAATGCATGAGCATAGTGTTTTGTTGGGAATTTTTGAATGAGTTCCTGAATCCCTGTGAACAAATCAGGAGCAAACTATTTGTGTAAAAATCGATCTAAGAAAACCATCATGTTTGTCCCAGTTTCACAGACTAACAAGTAGCACATTTAAAAAAAAAATGCACTGAAAAGTGGATGGGGAAGATAACTTCTCACTTCATTTGTTTGAAATTAAGAGCCATTAACGTGTACAACATCCACGTAATGTAGACAATATCCCACCCACTTAAAAGGAAGAACTGCAGATGCAGGAAATCCAAAACTTAAATTGTGGGAGAAACTCAGCAGGTTTCACAGCATCTATGAAGAGAGAAGCAGAGTTAAAGTTTTGAGTCCAGTGACCCTTTTTCTGAACTGTTTTTGTTTCAAAACTCTCCCTGTGATGGGTTCATGGTTCTCAACATTAAATTAAAATTTAGCTAGATTTTACAAATACTGTAGAGTCAGTGGTACTTTACAATTGTACAACTTCCATTATCTCAAATGAAAATAGACTTTATAATTCGGTTGCACCATATTGATTCTGCTACAGGAATGTTTTCATTATTTACTTCCATCATTCTAATTATAGTTCTTATGTGATAAATTTTAGAATTTTACAAACAACAAAAAATTGAATAGCTTCTACAGAATCTTGACTACAAATACGGACAATCAAAGAGTGGAATATGTGTCCACTGTGGAAGGTAAATAAAAATAATTATTGCTGAACTGAAATATCTATTAATAAACCATTTGAATAAAACACACAGGTTATATGTTTCATATGTAACTTCAACCTGAACATTTATTTTTATATACAGAAGTAGGGAGGGATTTCTTAAGCAGGGTACTAGTGATATCACATGTGAACAATATTGGCCTTATTTAATGAAAGATAAAAAGTTATCTGCATTGGGCAGGAATGAAAACTTGAGGTTACATTGAGTTCAGCCATGATCTTTTTGAATGGCTGAACAGGTCTGAGGGACTGTAAGGCCTTTAATGAAAGGAGGTTGGAGGTTCCTCCCATGTAATTGGTGAATTTCCAACCTGCTGTTTCTTCATATGCTCAGATACCCTTATTTAATCATGCACATTCAGAAAACTGTTCATTGCACTATTTTAGTTCAGTTTTGTTTAGTATTCCAACCTCCTATCCCACTTTTATGATGTAATTTATGATTCATTAAGCTGTCAACTGAAACAGAGTAGTCACTGGCAAGTGATTGAGCAGGCTAAAGCATGATTATTATTCTACAGCTCGATACTATTAGCTAGCATGCTTCACACTTTGTTCCTAACGCTTTATATTCTACCACATGCTTTCCCTAATTAGAGCTACAGTATGCTGATGGTATAATTAGATCATCAGAATATTACTGCTTAATTCTTTATGTTCGAATCTCTGCTGAGTGCCACAACCTCTGCTGTAGTTAGGGCAAATTGGTCAATCCAGAATCCAATCCACAAGGAATGGGCACTGGCCTTGTTTTTTGACAGCAATTTGATCCACAAGTGGCCATCGAGCCTACTAGCCTTCTTTGGAGTCCAAGTTTTTACAGCAACATACACTTTTATATGCATTTTGTACTCCAGAACTACAACAGTAATGATAAAAGCTGCTGCATTCAAATAAAAATTGGATCAAGTTAATTGTCATGCTGTATCTAGGTAATTCGTTATATGGAAACTATTGCAATATATTAAGACATAATGAAGCACAACACATATTGAAGTTCAATCTTTCCAAACCTTCATGCTGAATGTCAGAAAAGTATTCAACTTGAACATCACGGCTAGACCAGATTCTTTTCTTGCCCAGTACTTTAGCATGTAAAGTTAAATTGCATGGGACTGGGGATAGAATACTGAGATGGATAGAGAATTGGTTTGCAGATAGAATAAACAGTACAAATAATGGGTCTTTTTTCCAAATGAGAGACAGGAACAAATGGGATACCACAAGGATCAGTGCTTAGACTCCAACTAGTCACAGTATTTATTAATGATTTGGATGAGAGAACTAAATGTAATATCTCCAAGTTTGCAAGGTGGGAGGATGAGCCGTGAAGAAGATGCAGAGATGATCCAGTGTTATTTGGACAAGGTGAGTATGTGGGCAAATGCATGGTAGATGAAAATAATGCAGATAAATGTCATGATATCCAATAGGATAGCAAAAACAGGAAGGCAGAATATTATCTGAATGCTGACAGACTGGGTAAGGGGGAGGTGTAGTGAGACTGGGTGTCCTTTTACACCAATCACTGAAGGTAAGGATTCAGTTGCAGCAGGCAGTGAAGAAGGCAAAGACTATGATTGCCTATGTCCAAGCAGGGATGTCTTGCTGCAATTGCACAAGGCCTTGGTGTGACAACACTTGGAATATTGTGTGCAGTTTTGTTCTCCTTATCTGAGGAAGGATATTCTGGCTATGGAGAAAGTGAGGACTGCAGATGCTGGAGATCAGAGCTGAAAATGTGTTGCTGGAAAAGCGCAGCAGGTCAGGCAGCATCCAAGGAGCAGGAGAATCGACGTTTCGGGCATGAGCCCTTCCTCAGGAATGAGGAGTGTGCCAAGCAGGCTAAGATAAAAGGTAGGGAGGAGGGACTTGGGGGAGGGGCATTGGAAATGCGAGAGGTAGAAGAAGGTTAAGGTGAGGGTGATAGACTGGAGTGGGGGTGGGTGCGGAGAGGTCGGGAAGAAGATTGCAGGTTAGGAAGGTGGTGCTGAGTTTGAGGGTTGGGACTGAGACAAGGTGGGGAGTGGTCTTTTCGCAAAGCTGATAGGGGAGGGGAGGGAAATATATCCCTGGTGGTGGGGATCTACCACCCCACAAACCTTCATATACATCATATCATCCGTCGTTATTTCCGCCACCTCCAAACGGACCCCACCACCAGGGATTTATTTCTCTCCCCTCCCCTATCAGCGTTCCGAAAAGACCACTCCCTCCGTGACTCCCTCGTCAGGTCCACACCCCCCACCAACCCAACCTCCACTCCCGGCACCTTCCCCTGCAACCGCAAGAAATGCTAAACTTGCGCCATCTCCCTCCTCACTTCCCTCCAAGGCCCCAAGGAAACCTTCCATATCCGCCACAAATTCACCTGCACCTCCACACACATCATTTACTGCATCCGATGTGGCCTCCTCTATATTGGGGAGACAGGCCGCCTACTTGCGGAACGTTTCAGAGACCACCTCTGGGACACCCGGACCAACCAACCCAACCACCCCGTGGCTCAACACTTCAACTCCCCCTCCCACTCCACCAAGGACATGCAGGTCCTTGGACTCCTCCATCGCCAGACCATAGCAACATGACGGCTGGAGGAGGAGCGCCTCATCTTCTGCCTAGGAACCCTCCAACCACAAGGGATGAACTCAGATTTCTCCAGTTTCCTCATTTCCCCTCCCCCCACCTTGTCTCAGTCCCAACCCTCAAACTCAGCACCACCTTCCTAACCTGCAATCCTCTTCCTGACCTCTCCGCCCCCACCCCCACTCCAGCCTATCGCCCTCACCTTAACCTTCTTCTACCTCTCGCATTTCCAATGCCCCTCCCCCAAGTCCCTCCTCCCAACCTTTTATCTTAGCCTGCTTGGCACACCCTCCTCATTCCTGAAGAAGGGCTCATGCCCAAAACGTTGATTCTCCTGCTCCTTGGATGCTGCCTGACCTGCTGCGCCTTTCCAGCAACACATTTTCAGCTCTATTCTGGCTATGGAGGAAGTGTAACAAAGGTTTATCGGACTGATGCCTGGGTTGGAACCTATAAAATTCTAATTGGACTAGACAGTATAAATTAGGATTTTTCCAATGATCAGGGAGTCCAGAACCAGGGGGTCACATTTGTGAGATCTGGGGTTGGCCATTTAGGACTGAGATGAGACGTTTGAACAGCCAGCTAGTGGTAATAGAATCATATTACATTGAGACAGACCCTTCAGTCCATCATGTCTATACCAACAATCAACAACAAACTACACTAATCCCATTTACTTGCACTTGGGCTGGAGACTATGGTGCCCTGGCATTTTAAGTGCTCGTCTAGATGATTTATAAATGTTGCAAGAATATCTGTCTCCACTACCCTCTCAGGCAGCATATCTCCTTTAAACTACTTGCTCCTCACTTCAAATGTGTGCTGTTTGGTCTTAGACATGTCTACCATGGGGAAAAGATTCTTATGATCCACCCCATCCATGCTGCTCATAATTTTGTACACTTCAATCACATCCCTCCTCAGCCTCCTCTACCAGAGAAAGCAGTTGAAGCCAAAATAGTTAATGTTTTCACGAAGGAGACATATTATTCGGGCTAAAGGGTATGGGGAGAAAGCAATAACAGGAGTTAGATGGACAGCCATGACTGGTGGAGCAGGCTCAAGGGGCTGAATGATTTCCTCCATTTCTTGCTTTCAATGTTTCTATGTTTAGTCACAACTTCCAGCAGTGATCACTGGATGGTGAAAGGCAGGATCCTGATTATTGTCATGCTTTACTGGCTGAGATCAGGTAACTGAAGAAAGACAATGAACTAAACTGTGCACATGTCTGCTATTTGCTGAATAAGATTACTGAGCATTCAGGGGTGTCCTGATGTTTTCTTCTTTTATATTATAGCTGTCTGGAACTTACATGTTAACAGAGCTCTTGAAGAGCAGAAAACATGATTAAATGAACAAGAAATGGAACTTTTTAAACACAGCTTGCTGATAATAAAGTAACTGCTTTATAGGCGGTACTCCATCTGTATATGTTATCTTTTGATCTCTTTTAGTGCGAAAAAAGAATTATTGATTTTTCCCTAGCTTGTATATATGGAGTATGAGGCAATGCAGTTTGGAAGGATTAATAAAACAAGGTGTACACAATGAATGGGGAGAGATTAAGAAGCAAAGGTGGACCTTGCTGTGCATGCCCATAGATCCATAAGGCAACAAGAAAGCTGGATAGATTGCTTAAGAAGGCGTTTGAATTTGCCTTTGTTGAGACATGGAATACAAGAGGAGGGAGGTTATGGTGGAACAGTAAAAGATATTATTAGGCCATAGCTGGAATACTGTGTGCAGTTCTGGTCATCACTGACAGAAAGGGTGTGACGACACTGAAGAGATGCAGAGGAGATTCACCACACTGTCACCTGGACTGAAGTAATTCAGTTATGAAGATATAGTAGATGGATTTCCTTCGAGCAACGAAGGCTGAGGGTGTCACCTGATTGAGGTGCACAAAATTATGAAGGGCATAAGTAGGATTCCCCAGGGTAGAGCCATAGATTTAAGGTAAACAGCAGGAGGTTTAGATGTAATTTAAGGAGAAATTGTTTCACCCAGAGGGTGATGAGTGTCTGGAACTCACTGCCTGAAATGTTGGTAGAGGTGGGAACAATCATAACATTTAACAAATATTTAGATGATCACTTGAAATGCCATTGAGTACGTAGTGCTGAAAAATGGGAGCAGACGCGATAGGTGGTAGCTGATTGGTGCTGGCATAATGTGCTCCATTCCATTCTCTTTAACAATATGATTCGATGTGATGTGGACTTGGAGCATCAAAGACTCACCATCCACCCTGTATATTTTGTGCTGCTGTGAAATTAACATGGACAAACACATCTGATGTATTTCAATGACTACAAAAGTGAATTAAAATGGCACTCTGCTTTGAAACAACTGTATTTTTTATAATTATGAACTTTTGCATTTCTGAACAAACTTTATGCACTTTTGCTGCTGTGTTTAGGTCTGCTGTCAAGTTAAAGTTTGTCATGTTTTTACCTTGGATATTTTCAACAATAGCCTCTTGGATGTAGGTTTGCTCGCTGAGTTGGAAGGTTCGTTTTCAGACGTTTCATCACCATACTAGGTAACATCATCAGTGAGCCTCTGGATGAAGCGATGGTGGCATGGCCCGCTTTCTATTTGTGTATTTAGGATTCCTTGGGTTGGTGATGTCATTTCCTGTGGTGACATAATTTCCTGTTCTTTTTCTCAGGGGTTGATAAAATGGGATCCAAGTCAATGTGTTTGTTGATAGAGTTCCGGTTGGAATGCCATGCTTCTTGGAATTCTCATGCATGTCTCTGACTGTCTTGTCCTAGGATGGATGTGTTGTCCCAGTTGAAGTGGTATCCTTCGTCATCCGTATATGAGGACACTAGTGAGAGTGCGTCATGTCTTTATGTGGCTAGTTGATGTTCATGTATCCTGGTGGCTAGTTTTCTGCCTGTTGCTCACAGTTCTTGCAAGGTATTTTGTAAATGACATTAGTTTTGTTTGTTGTCTGTATAGGGTCTTTCAAGTTCATTAGCTGCTGTTTTAGTGTGTTGGTGGGTTTGTGGGCGACCATGATGCCAAGAAGTCTGAGTAGTCTGGCAGTCATTTCCGAGATGTCTTTGAGGTAGGGGGGACAGGCCTCCTGAAAACATTTCGGAAATCTGGAGAAATAATTAAGACCGACTTCCAAAAAATGAAACCAGATGGATCCAACACACCACGCTTCTATGGATTACCCAAAATTCACAAACCAGGAACACCCCCTCAGACCCATAGTGTCACTACCTGGAACACCAACTTACAGATCGGCAAAGGAGCTACACCAAACACTAAAACACTTAGTAGAAGACTCACCCCACTCCATCCACTCCAGCCAAGAATTCCTCAAGACCATCAAAGACACCAAGATAGAAGCGGATGAAATAATGGTCTCCTTTGACATAACAGCCCTGTTCGCATCCATCAACATCAACCTGGCCAAGGAAACACTGACTATGTTATTAGAAGAACCAAAGACACATACACCAAACACCACCAACTTCATCACCAAGAACATCATCATCAAGCTAGTGAACCTATGCCTTACCACCCATTTCACCTTCAACAACAAAACCTACAGACAAACTAACGGAACACCCATGGGATCCCCAATGTCAGGGTTCTTAGCAGAGGCAGTAATGCAGAGACTTGAACAAACAGCTCTGCCTACCATCCAACCCAAACTTTGGGTCCGCTACATGGATGACACCTTCGTCATCACTAAATGAAACAAATTAGAGGAAACCTTCAAGACCATCAATAATCCCCTTACTGGCATAACATTCACTAAAGAGGAGGAAAACAACAACAAGCTGCCATTCCTGGATGTCACAGTAGAGCAAACAGCCAATGGGGAACTTCAAAGCAGCGTCTACAGGAAAACAACACATGCAGACCAAATACTGAACGACAGAAGTAATCATCCCAACATCCACAAACGAAGCTGCATCAGAACATTATTTCAATGAGCCACCACACACTGCAGCACAGAAGAAAATCACCAATACAGCATATTCAAAAAGAATGGGTACCCAATGAACACAGTCCACCAATTTCTCAGCAACAAGCCCAAACAAGCAGACAAAACACATCCAGAAACCCTAGCCACTCTCCCCTACATTAAAGACATCTCAGAAATGACTACCAGACTACTCAGACCCCTTGGCATCATGGTAGCCCACAAACCCACCAACACACTAAAACAGCAGCTAATGAAATTGAAAGACCTTATACAGACACAAACAAAACTAATGTCATTTAGAAAATATCTTGCAAGAACTGTTATAAACACTACATTGGACAAACAGGCAGAAAATTAGCCACCAGGATACACAAACATCAACTAGCCACAAAAAGACGAGCTGAAAATGTGTTGCTGGAAAAGCGCAGCAGGTCAGGCAGCATCCAAGGAACAGGAGATTCGATGTTTCGGGCATAAGCCCTTCTTCAGGAATGAAGAATCATTCCTGAAAAAGGGCTTATGCCCGAAACGTCGAATCTCCTGTTCCTTGGATGCTGCCTGACCTGCTGCGCTTTTCCAGCAACACATTTTCAGCTCTGATCTCCAGCATCTGCAGACCTCACTTTCTCCACAAAAAGACATGACCCTTTCTCACTAGTATCCTCACATATGGATGAAGAAGGACACCATTTCAACTGGGTCAACGCATCCATCCGAGGACAAGCCAAACAAAGACATGTACGAGAATTCCTAAAAGCGTGGCATTCCAACCTGAACTCTACCAACAAACACATTGACTTGGATCTCATTTACCAACCCCTGAGACAAAGAACAGAAATTATGTCACCACAGGAATTGGCATCACCAACCGAAGGAAACTAAATACACAAATAGAACGCAGGCCATGCCACCAGTGCGTCATCTGGAGGCTTGCTGTTGGTGTTACCTAATATAGTGACGAAATGTCCAAAAACTAACCTTCCAGCTCAGTGAGCAAACCTACATCCAGAACCTCAACCTGAGCTACAAATCTTCTCAAAACTCGCTAATAGCTCCTCCTTGTAGTGTACAGTCAGCAATTGTAATTTGAAGAACTTTTGGTGTTGGTATTCCTTGTTGATTTGATTATTTGTTATTTGTATACAGCTATTAAATACCCTATTTATGCAGTTCAGTGGCACCCTGAGAGAAGCCCTTATGAGTGGAATGCAACATTGAATATCCCACATTTCTCTGAAGCTGTTAAAGTCGCCTGGTATTTAGCTGATTTTTTTGTTAATGAAGGTATGTTAGACAGGAGAAGTAATTTATAACTTTTATGGTTTATTTTCTGTGCATATCCTTGTGTTCCAAATGATAATATTTGCTGGCTTTAAGTGTAAATTTAGGAAATCATTAACAAGATACTTCTGCCACTGAGAACTGTTGTATTTTGTTTTTCAGCACGGTGGAACTTCAATCATTTCTCTAATACAACAGAAGAAGGGAAGGCATTGATTTATAACTATACACCCATGTTCACTGGAAACATTTCCAGATTTGAGCAGGTTTATTTAATTGATTAGAATTATTTCAACTTGTCTCAGTCAGTCAATTAAATCTGATATACCCACCATGTTGTAGACCACCCATTCTTTGTGTTCTGTTAATACAAACTGATTATTGGGTGCAAAAACTGAAATTGTTGGCCAAATGCAACAGCATCTATTGGAAGAAAACAGAGTCAACGTTGGGTTCGGTGACACTGTCACAGATACTGCCAGACTTGCTGAGTTTCATATCATGGAATGCCTACAGTATGGAAGGAAGCCATTCAATCCATACCATCCCTCTGATGAGCATCCTACTCAGACCCAGATCCATAATTCCATATTTCCCATGGCTAATTTACCTATCCTGCACATCCCTAGGCACAATTGGCAATTTAGCATAGCCAATCCAACTAGCCTGCTCATCTTTGAACTGTGGGAAGAAACCAGGGCACCCAGAGGAAACCCACAAGGACATGGGGTGAATATATAAATTCCACACAGTCACCAGAACGTGGAATGGACCAGGCTTCCTGGCTCTGTGAGGCAGCAGTGCTAACCACTGGGTCACTGTGCCACCCTTTCTTTCAGGATTTCTATTTTTGTTTCAGATCTAACACTAAACCTAACTTTTTTTTTCTGATTACTGGGTGTATGTTTATCAAAGTATGGGGAAATTAGTAACTTTGTTTTAATCAGAACTGTTTAAAATCAATGTTATGAAATTTTCCAAATGGAATTTAAACTTTATAAGTTTCTATAATATTTAATTTTGTGTCAGCTCTGATTGGCAGAGATTAGGCACTGAGCTTTCCACGTTCACATCTCTGTTCTATCTCCTCACGTTGCAATACAGATCCAGACACGTCACGTTTCTGTTTCTGTACTTGCTGCAACCTTTTTGTAGAAAAGGTCATCAAACCCACTGCCCCCTCTTTCAGAATGCAGCAATAATCTTTAACAAATCCAGGAACTCACAGCACCTCCAACACTTTAAAAAAACACCCACACCATGTAGTGACTAAACACTACCTGAGAAATTAAGTTTTAGTAACAGGAGAATTTCGGGCATTTGCTTTTGTGACCAGTTAAAGCTGACAGTGAGCAGGTGAGTCTTTGTTAGAAGATCTCCAGGACACCTCTGCAGGAGTTCCTCAGGGTAGTGCGCAAGGTCCAACCATCTTCAGCTCCTTCATCCATGACCTTCCCTCCTTCATAAAGTCAGAATGGGATGTTCATCGATGATTGCACAGTATTCAGCACTGTTTGTGACACCTCAGATACTGAAGCAGTCCATGGTCAAATGCAACAGAATCTGGTCAATAACCAGGCTTGGTCTGACAAGTGGCATGTAACATTGGTGCAAATGTTACTATCAACATCCTGGGTGTTTTCATTGAATCATCACATAAACATGATGGCTACAAAGGCTAGGAATATTGCAGTGAATAATTCACCTCCTGACTTCCCAAAACATGTCTACCATCTATAAGGCACAAGTCTGGAATGTGATAAAATATTCTCCACTTGCTTGGATGGGCACAGCTTCAGCCTCAAGATCCAGGGTAAAGCAACGCACTTGATTGGCAACACATCCCCAAGCAATCACTCCCTCCATCACCAACACTCAGTAGCAGCAGTTTATACCACCTACAAGATGCACTGCAGAAATCCTCAGATACAAAGATCATCAAATAGCACCTTCCAAACCCACAACCACTTCCATCTAGAAGGACAAAGGCAGCAGATACATGCAAGTTCCCCTCTGAGCCACTCACCATCCTGACTTGGAAATATATCACTGTTCTTTCACTGTTACTTGGTCAAACTCCTGGAAGTCCTTCCCTAATGGTGATTTAGGTCTTGAACTGCAGCAGTTCAAGAAGGCAGCTCATACCACCTTCTCAAGAGTCAATTAGGGAATCCAGATCCTGAAAATCCCATGTTATCAGCAATGTAGGTACACGTGGACCAGATAGAATGCAGTGGTTCAGAGCACCCTAATACACCCAGGATACTGGGTGACCCACGGGCGGGCAATAAATGCTGGCACTGGCTGTGATTTTCCAGTGCCTACTGGAAGCACTGGGATCACTGGCAGAGGGAATGAGGAGTGGGTATCGTACCCTTTGGAGGCAGAAGCTGAGCATGCACCACCTGACAAGGTCACCTGGAAGAAGATCCTGGCACTGAACCGTAACTTTATGTTGCTACCTAGAGCCCATACCATCATTACCGTATGTAACTACAAGCATATATCCAGCAGCCACTGATTCTCTCTCCTAGAAACCTAGAAGATAGGAGCTAGATTAACCCATTCAATCTCTTGAGACTGCTCTGCTATTCAATATGGTCATCGAAATCAATACCCTAATCCTGCCCTCAACCCATATCCCCCAATCCAATTAGCCAGAAGAGTTACATCTACCACTTTCTTGAAAATACACAATGTTTTGGTCTGAACCACTTTCTCTGGAAGTGAATTCCACTGACTCCCCACTCTCTGGGTGAAGACATTTCTCCTGAACCTAGCTGACCATGATGGGTTGCAAACTTCTTCAGGAAAGGAAGTCAATTGCTCACCCATCATAAACCATGGGACCCTTCACCACATTATTGACTCAGAGATTAGATGTTTAAGTCATCCTGGACAGGAAAAGAGGGAGCTGTTAGAAATAATGACAACAGTCTCAGCCATTGCCTTTGTGAGTGAAGGCAACCTGCTTGTTTTTCTATGATCATTGTGGAGATACAATAGACAATAGGTGCAGGAGTAGGCCATTCATGCCCTTCGAGCCTGCACTAGCATTCATTATGATCATGGCTGATCATCCTCAATCAGTATCCTGTTCCTGCCTTATCTCCATAACCCTTGATTCCACTATCCTTGAGAGCTCTATCCAACTCTTTCTTAAACGAATTCAGAGACTGGGCCTCCACTGCCCTCTGGGGCAGAGCATTCCACACAGCCACCACTCTCTGGGTGAAGAAGTTTCTCTTCATCTCTGTCCTAAATGGCCTACCCCTTATTTTTAAGTTGTGTCCTCTGGTTTGGCACTCACCCATCAGCGGTAACATGTTTCCTGCCTCCAGAGTGTCCAATCCTTTAATAATCTTATACATCTCAATCAGATTCCCTCTCAGTCTTCTAAACTCAAGAGTATGCAAGCCTAGTGGCTCCAATCTTTCAACATAACATAGTCCTGCCATTCCAGGAATTGACCTCGTGAACCTACGCTGCACTCTCTCAATAGCCAGAATGTCTTTCCTCAAATTTGGAGGCCAGAACTGCACACAGTACTCCAGGGTGCGGTCTCAACAGGGCCCAGTACAGCTGCAGAAGCACCTCTTTGCTTCTATACTCAGTTCCTCTTGTTATGAAGGCCAGCATGCTATTAGCCTTCTTCACTACCTGCTGTACCTGCATGCTTGCCTTCATTGACTGGTGTACAAGAACACCCAGATCTTTTTGTACTGCCCCTTTACCTAACTTGACTCCATTTAGGTAGTAATCTGCCTTCCTGTTCTTGCCACCAAAGTGGATAACCATACATTTATCCACATTAGACTGCATCTGCCATGCATCTGTCCACTCACCTAACCTGTCCAGATCACCCTGTAATCTCCTAACATCCTCCTCACATTTCACCCTGCCACCCAGCTTAGTATCATCAGCAAATATTACTATTAATACCATCTTCTAAATCATTAATATATATTGTAAAAAGCTGCGGTCCCAGCACTGATCCCTGCGGTACCCCACTGGCCACTGCCTGCCATTCCGAAAGGGAGCCGTTTATCACTATTCTTTGTTTCCTGTCAGCCAACCAATTTTCAATCCAAGTCAGTACTTTGCCCCCAATACCATGCGCCCTAATTTTGCTCACTAACCTCCTATGTGGGACTTTATCAAAGGCTTTCTGAAAGTCCAGGTACACTACATTCACTGGATCTCCCTTGTCCATCTTCAGAGTTACATCCTCACTTAGCGTTTTGTGCAGGAAACCTCAGGAACAGCCAAATTATATTTAAGTAAATGCACAGGCAGCCTCTGACATTGGACCCCCCCACCCCAACACACACACACACACCAGTCAGATGGTCCAAACAGACCAGTAATAATGACAGCATTCTGTAAGGGTCGGACCCTCATCCTCATTGATGACTGCCTCCCCTCCCTGTATCCACCCAATCTGTGCTCCTGCCCATCAGTGACCCCTCTTCATGAAAATCAGAGGCTGTTGCTATATTCAACACCTCTGTTCTCCACCCAGACAGCCATGCATGTGGAGCAAGACTCCGGAAATGGTCCAGCCATCAGCTTCATGCCCCAGGTGCTAAAAAAATCAAGCTCAAATCTCAGTTTATAACATATCCATGAAAAAAAATTGCAATACTATAAGCAGAGGAGACCCGACATTCCAGGGACAGTTCCTGACTGAGAGGTAGAATCTACCTCTCAGTCAGGAACTGTCCCTGGAATGTCGGGTCATCTGTCAATGTATGAAAATCCTAAATGGTTGAATCAGAGCACAGTGTATGCTTTAAGAGGGAGGGGGCTGAGCCAAGGTTAGAATGAGATAGGGAAACCCCCACATCCTGAAACTGCAGCCCCTTCCACCTGCTCTTAAACTGCTGATTTATGCTAGCCTGCTTTGTCCCCCTCCACTCTCCTCAACCCTTTCAACATCTATTCTGCAAGCATCAATCCCCCTTCCAATGCCCTCATCCCCCACTTCCAATCACTGAATTCGTACCCCCATTCCTTCAATCCACCATTCCCTCAATACTCACCCCATGCCCTCAATCCCCCATTCCCTCAATCCCCACTCTGATTCCCTCAATTCCCCCATTCCCATTCCCTCCATTCCCCATCCCAATCCACATCCTGTCAAGCAAAATAAGCAATGTGCCTCAATGACTCCCGCCTGGTGGCTCTGACCTCCATAATCATGAAGTGCTTTGAGAGGATAGTCATGGCTCACATCAACTCTAGCCTCCCAGCCTGCCTCTATGCCTTGCAATTCACCGACCAACGCACAAGTCCACAGCAGACACCATCTCCCTAGCCCTACACTCATCCCTGGAATATCTGGATAATAAGGATACCCACATCAGGCTTCTACTTATTGACTACAGCTTTGTGTTCAATGCTATAATCCCAACCAAACTAATCTCCAAACTCTGAGAGTAAGGTCCCTGCTGCCCTCTCTGCAACTGGATCCTGACCCAGAGATTGCAATCAGTGAGGACAGGCAACAACGTTTCCTCCCTGACAATCCTCAACATTGGCACCCCACAAGAATGCGTACTCAGCCTCCCTACTGTCCTCCCTGTACACTCATGACTGTGTGGTGGCTAACAAAGAATTACAAGACAGAATACAGGAAAGAGTCAGAGTGCTTGGTGACGTGGTGCAAAGATATCAATCTCTCCCTCAACGTCAACGCCCCCTAACAGCCCACCCTCCTCCCCGACACTTTCCCCTGCTACTGCAGGAATTGCAAAACCTGCGCCTACACCTCCCCCTCTCACCTCCGTCCAAGGCCCCAAAAGAGCCCTCCACATCCATCAAAGTTTCACCTGCACTTCCACACGTCATTTACTGTATCCGTTGCTCCCGATGCGGTCTCCTCTTGGGCAGATAGGACGCCTTCAAGCAGAGCGCTTTAGAGAACATCTCTGGGACACCAACACCAATCAACCCCACTGTCCTGTGCCTGAACATTTCAACTCCCCCTCCCACTCCAACAAGGACATGCTGGTCCTGGGCCTCCTCCACTGCCACTCCCTCATCATCAAACATCAGGAGGAAGAATGTCTCATCTTGCACCTCAAGACCCTCCAACCCCATGCCTTCAATGTGGACTTCACCAGTTTCCTCATTTCCCCTCCCCCCACCTTATCCCAGTTCCAACCTTCCAACTAGGCACCACCCTCATGACCTGTCCTACCTGCCAATCTTCCTTCCCACCTAATCACTCCACCCTCCTCTCTGACCTATCACCATTACCTCCCACCTCCATCCACCTATTGCACTCTCAGCTACCTTCCCCCCCTCCAGCCCCACCCCTCTCCTATTTATCTCTCCAACTTGGTGGTTCCTTGCCTCAATCTTGATGAAGGGCTTTTGCCTGAAATGTTGATTTTCCTGCTCCTCGGATGCTGCCTGACCTGCTGTGCTTTTCCAGCACCACTCTAATCTTGACTCTGAAATTTCCGGTCTAATGTTAACCTTGCTTTTTTGTGCACCCCCACAGCCATAACTCTATATTCCTCGCTCAGTTCAATCACCCGATGATCTTTGTACTGAATGATCTGCCAGTATTGCACACAAAACAAACTTTTCACCTCACTCAGCTACATGTGACAATAATGAATCAAATCAATCCCTACCCCCATTCTCTCAATCCCTCCCCACACCCTCAATCCCTATTTCCACCCTATTCACTCAATCCCCACTCTATTCCCTCAATCCCCACTCTGTTTCCTCAATCCCTATTCACTCAATCCCCACCCCCTCAATTCCCACTCTGTTCCCTCAATCCCCACCCTCTCAATCCCCACTCTGTTCCCTCAATTTCTATTCTCTCAATCCCCACCCCCTCAATCCCCACTCTGTTCCCTCAATCCCTACCCCCTTCCCCTCCCCTTCTGCCCCTCTTCGATGCTATCCCACAGCAGCTGCTGACAGTGAGATCAGGCTGCAGGGGTATTTGCTGGTGTAATTGCTGGGACGGGTGTGATTCTGGGTCAGTGGTGCTGGGGAGAGCACAGCAGTTCAGGCAGAGTCCAAAGTGCAGCGAAATCGACGTAGCGGGCAAAAGCCCAGCACCACTGATCCAGGATCTGGTCTGCAGTCATTGTTTTTATGCAGCAGGAAATGACCGCCTGTTTACGGTCGCCCTTCCGCACTCTCTCTCAGAGTGCCAGGGTTGTGTAAGGTTTAGCAATGAGCGCAGTTGCTGTCAGCCCCGGCCGTGTGCGGCGGTACTTGCTGTTGTTCTCCGTGCTCTGTGCTCCGCTCACTGCCCTCACTCTTAACCAGAGGCCGCTGGTGGGTAAGTGTGCACTGGAAACCTCTCTCTCTCTCTCTGTGTTTCTGAGGGTCGGGCCTTGGAGAAGTTATTGGTGTCCTCCTGTTAACAGGAATGCTGGAAAAATAAACACAGCAGGTCTGGCAACATCTACCCAGGGAGAAAGCAGAATTCGGGTCCCCCTGTCACTTTTTTCATCAGAACCGATTTGGCAGGAGCGAGGTAAAGGTGGTGTACAGACTGTGGACAGGGGGAGGGGGTGAGCTGAAGGAGGAGACAGGAAGGGAGAGGAGGACAGTTGGGAAGGCAACGGGATTGATGATACAGTGCTAATGAGAAAGTAAAGTCAGGAGTCGGCTGTGCTGCAAGCAGTCTCCACCACTTCCTCTGGCAGCTCATTCCAGAAACACTACCCTCTGTGTGAAAGAGTTGCCCCTTAGGTCCTTTTTAAATCTTTCCCCTCTCACCTTAAGCCTATGCCCTCCAGCTCTGGACTCACCCACTCTGGGCAAAAAACTTTGCCTATTTACCCTATCTATGCTCCTCATAATTTTGTAAACCTCTACAAGGTCACCCCTCAGCCTCTGATGCTCCAGGGAAAACAGCCCCAGTCTGTTCAGCTTCTCCCTGTAGCTCAAACCCTCCAACCCTGGAAATGTCCTTGTAAATCTTTTCTGAACCTTTTCATGTTTCACAACATCCTTTCCATAGCAGGGAAATGTATTATTGTGACATGTACAGTTTGTTTTGATTTAGTTTAGTTAAATGTACCCAAACACAGTGAAAGCTGTTGTTTTATGAGCAGTACAGGCAGATCATAGTAGGTGAGGACATACAGATTGTAGGGTGAAAAATCTTGGATAGAGTAAGGCATACAGGTGACACCTGACAGGACAAACATGAGGCAAGATCAGCATTATTTGAAGTTTTAGCAGTCTCAGAACAGCAGGGAAGAAGCTGTCCTTGAACCTGTTAGTGCGTGTGTTCAAGCTTCTGGTATCTTCTGTCTGATGGAGGAGGTTGTAGGAGAGCATTACTGCGGTGGGAGGGGTCTTTGATGATGTTGGAGGGAGTGAGGACTGCACATGCTGGAGATCAGAGTCAAAAAGTGTGGCACTGGAACAGCACAGAGGGTCAGGAAGCACCCAAGGAGCAGGAGAATCGATGTCAGGCAAAGGGCTTATCCTTGAAACGTCGATTCTCCTGCTGCTTGGATGCTGCCTGACCTGCTGTGCCTTTCCAGCACCACACTTCTTGTCTTTGATATTGGCAACCTGTCCGCAGTGTAAATGGAGCAGACTCTCTGCTCTGCACCAAAAGGCAATGCATATTGCAGCTTGTAGCTGAACATGAAGGACCCCGAGAAAGCATTTCTGACCCAGGTAGAGACTGGCAGGCAGTAAGTGAATAAGTGAGTGCTTTCACTGGAGGGATGCAGTGGAGATTCACCAGGATACTGCCCGGGATGGAGCAACTCCAGCAAGGAACAGCAGCTGGATAAGCTTGGGTTGTTTTCTTTGGAGCAGAGAAAGTTTGGTGCAGGAAGGGGGAGATGGAACCTGATAGGAGATTTTTGTAAGATTATGAAGGGGACAGAGAGGGTAGATAGAAAGTGGCCGTTCCCCTTGATTGAAGGTGCATAATTTTAAAGTAAACGGCAGGAGATTCAGGTGGGATTTGAGGAAAAGCTTTTTCACCCAGAAGGTGGCGAGGGTTGAGAACGCGCTACCAGGGAGGGTAACTGAGGGTTAAACCTTACAACCTCAGGAAAGTACCTGGGTGAGCACTTTGTGTTGAAAACTTCAAGGATGTTAGCCTAGTGTGGGAAAGTGAGACTAGTGTAGACAATAATACATTTTTGTTGACACAGACTTAATTGTTCAAACATGTTTTCTGTATGTATGATTCTGCAATCCTATAAAAGCAATATGAAGTGGAGAGAGAGGTTAGGAGTGTCCAAGTATAACATGAATAATCGTCAACCTGAAAACTTTACTGTGTCTTTCTTAACAGATGTTGAACATTGCCAACATTTTCCATTTTTGATTCAGATGTACTGCATCCACAGCATTTTGCTTGTGATACTGATGGTGCATGTGTATTTAATGGTAGCTCAGATTGTGCTGTCTTCTTTGTTTAAGGTGTTCTGGCTCAGAAAACATATGGTTTTTTTGAGAGATTTGGTGACAGCTACATTGCAGCATCATACGTTAAGTATCTGGAATCCGCCGGAGCTCAAGTTGTGCCCATTGGGTAAGTGTGGATCACACCCCTACTCACTACATGGTCGGGGAAGAATTTAGTGTCCCGCCTGGAAGAAGCTTCGGGAATATGGATTACCTGATCGTTTTGGAAGAGGCAGGATGCAAACCCTATAATCTTCCTGCCTCTGCCCTGTTTATTCCAGGGAAACTTCTGGAAGGATTTTCCTTCCAGTGGGTGGGGGAGATCTCATATGATGAGTTACCCAACTGCCTCTTCTCACAAACTGACTGAATCTGCCATTGATCATGGTGACACTAATGAGTATTTGAGAGCTACCAGCCATCGACAGTGTGCGATTCCCATAGCAGTTAGGAAGCATCCCTCATGTTACCTGACATGAAATTCCAACTCAGTACCAGCCCTACTTTTGTACAGGGGACGCTACTGTAGGAAAGTCAGAATGGAAATCCCCATGTTTAACCAATGCACTGGGGTTTAACCATTTAGAGTTCTGTGCTGTTCTGTGGTTTGAATATGTATAGAGTGCAGAAGATACGGTGGCACGGTGGCACAGTGCCTCACAGCACCAGAGATCCGGGTTCAATTCCCGCCTCAGGCGACTGACTGTGTGGAGTTTGCACGTTCTCCCCATGTCTGCGTGGGTTTCCTCCGGGTGCTCCGGTTTCCTCCCACAGTCCAAAGATGTGCGGGTCAGGTGAATTGGCCATGCTAAATTGCCCGTAGTATTAGGTTAGGGGTATGGGTGGGTTGTGCTTCGGCAGGTCGGTGTGGACTTGTTGGGCCGAAGGGCCTGTTTCCACACTGTAAGTAATCTAATCTAATCTAATCTAATCAAGAAGGCCAGTGGAATGCTGGCCTTCATTATCTAAAGGGCTGGAGTGTAAGGATGTGGAAATTATGTGCAGTTATACAAAACCTTGGTTAGACCCCCACTTGGAGTATTGTGAGCAGATCTGATCACCACACCTTGGCACTGGAGGGAGTTCAACACAGGTTCACAAGGATGATAGGGGGTTAAGTTATGAGGAGAGATTAGACAAATTAGGCCTTTATTAAAGTATTAGAACCAGAGGGCAGTTTGAGAATTAGGACCAGACCATTCAGGAGAGAGAGAATGTAGAATAGAAGAGCACAGGATGTTAGAAACCACTTTCAGTGGAAGATTGAAACTATCTTCCTCAAATAGCAGTGGATACTAATTCAAATATTACATTTAAATCTTGAGTGAATTAGCATGGCATGTAGTTTTCATTTTGTTTAATCTCTCTCCTTTGTGGAAAGTGGATCAATCTGTTGAGGCAGAGTCTGTGGAGTTTTGGGACATTACAATTCACTTGTAACATATCCACTTTTACTGTTTATATCCACCCAGGCAGAAATGGTGGTGAAGAAGGCTTTTGGCATATTTACCTTCATCAGTCAGAGCATCAAGTGTAGGAGTTGGGAGCCATGTTGTGGCTGTACAAGACATTGGTCAGGCCACGTTTGGGATACTGTGTACAATTCTGGTCAGCAAAAGTGAGGACTGCAGACGCTGGAGATTAGAGTCGAGACTGATGAAGGGCTTTTGCCCAAAATATCGATTCTCCTGCTCCTCAATGCTGCCTGACCTTCTGTGATTTTCCAGCACCACGCTCTCGACTCTGATCTCCAGTAATTGCAGTCCTCACTTTTGCCGAGTTGATTTAACCTCCCTACGAAGCCTCTTCCAAGGATGCCTACCTTGAAGAAGTACAGTTCAGGTCACCCTGCTGTAGGGAGGATGCAGTGAAACTGGAAACGATGCAAAAAATATTTACAAGGATGTTACTGAGACTGGAGGGTTTGAGTTGTAAGGAGAGACCGGATAGACTGGGACTTCCTTCCCTGAAGTGCAGGACGCTGACGGGTGACCTTCCAGAGGCTTATGGAATCATGAGGGGCATGGATAGGGTTAATAGGCAAGGTCTTTTCCCTGGCATGGGGGATTCCAGAACTCGAGGGCATTGGTTTAAGGTGGGAGGGGAAAGATTTAAAAGGGATCTAACGAACGACCTTTTCGCACAGAGGGTGATGTGTTTGTGGAATGAACTGCTAAAGTAAGTGGTAGAGGTTGATACAATTACAGCATTTAAAATATATTTGAGCACTCACATATGTAGGAAAGGTTAAGAGGAATATGGGCTTAATGCTGACAAATGGAGCTAGTTCAGTTTAGGAAATCGAGTTAGCATGGGTCAAATGGGCTGAAGGGTTTGTTTCTGTACTGTATGACTGTCAGACTCAATCTGTAAAGGTAATGTTGCTATTGTCCTAGTCCTTGGAGAGAGAAAACTGACAGTAATTAACCTGAGGGTCGTCAAGCCTCAGGCATTAGTTTCACTGAATTAGAATTAGCTAACCCTGTTGTACCCTTTTGTTTGTTAAGTATAATTAATTTTAAAATGCTAAAATAAATGATACATTCTTCTTAGATAATTAGTATTATAATTTTTAGCTATGTTTACATGACATTCACTTCTTCAGTATATCATCCCCAAAGCTAAAATCACCAACTGAAATGTAATTGCATGATTCAAATGCAAATGTAGTAAAATTAATCCAATGAAGATTCTTTTCGTCTCCAATAGCATTAACTTAACCGAAGATCAGTACCGGAAGCTATTTTATTCCATAAATGGGTAAGTGATTCTTCTTTTGATAAATCACAACAGATGTGGTTTTGTACTTGGGTTGTTTTTATCGAGAGTTTGACATTTTCATGTCAGGTCTGCAGTAGGTTACAAGATCCTTTGCCTTTGAGTATGAAAGACATTTTCTTGAGTATAGGATAAGGAGTAATTTTTCTGTATTGAAATCAACAAGTGCTGCATCACAATATACTCTGCTAAGATAGTTTGCAGTTAAAAAGTTTAAGTGGACAGAAATTTGAGGGAGCAAAGTTGAAATTCAGTTTGCACAGATTTAGCAATGTAAAAATAAGCAGTTCTTCTGATATGTCTTTAAGAGGAAGAATTTCCTATTCCCACTTCTCCTTTTACCAATTGTTTAGACAGTATGAAAGTGATGATCAATTTCTCAGCCACACCAATATTTCTGTAAGTTCTAAAATTACTGGATTTAATTTGTTGTGGTGGGTTATTTTACAACATAATCTCAGGAGACTCGGGTACAAGGTCGAATGTTTATTTTGTCGTAAATGCATTGAGAGAGTTCTGTCACAGATTCTGAAGCAGGATTCTGCCCGGCCAACAAATCATTGTGTACTTGAATATTGTGAAACATGAAGGAACACATCACTTGAGTTCCAGTGTGGTATTGACCCAAATATCTCTGCTTTCCTGGAAGGCAGAATGTCTGGTACTTGAGTCTTACTAACCACCCCTATCTCCCCGATGATGTCCTAATCTTTCCTCTGGAGTCGAATTTGTCACTTTTTGAGATCAGCTAAGTGTACAGTTTAATTAGGAAACCTTTCCGACTACAATCAAATGGGAATAAATGACCTATATGAATGAACTCTCTCTTACTGACCCAACTAAATTCCTGAGACCTTTCTAATGTTCAAAGTTTGTGAGAAGATTTGTAGCTCGGGTGCTCGTTGTTGTGGTTCTGTTCGCCGAGCTGGGAGTTTTTCTTGCAAACATTTCGTCCCCTTTCTAGGTGACATCTTCAGTGCTTGGGAGCCTCCTGTGGACTGGCCACACTCCCGTGCATCAGGAGCATTTCTGAACTGACAGCCAGACTGCTGCAACCACTAGGACTCATAACAGCACACAAACCGACAGCCACTCTCAGACAACAACTCACCAGGACAAAGGACCCGATACCCAGCATGAGCAAAACCAACATGGTTTACAAAATACCATGCAAGGACTGCACAAAACACTATATAGGACAAACAGGAAGACAGCTAACAACCCGCGTCCACAAACACCTACTGGCCACGAAACGACACGACCAGCTATCCCTAGTAGCCATACACTCAGATGACAAACAACATGAATTCGATTGGGACAACACCACCATTATAGGACAGGCCAAACAAAGAACAGCCAGGGAATTCCTAGAAGCATGGCACTCATCCACGAATTCGATCAACAGACACATCGACATAGACCCTATATACCGGCCACTGCAATGGACAGCTACTGACAACCGGAAGCGGCAGATTCAAACCACTATAAATGCCGTTGGAATCAGCACAGAAGCGCTTCACAGGAGGCTCCCAAGCACTGAAGATGTCACCTAGAAAGGGGATGAAACGTTTGCAAGAAAAACTCCCAGCTCCTTTCTAATGTTGTCACTTAACCCCACTTATAGTTACTCTTCTAAAGGGAAGATGTTGTTAACATGAGAGGGTGCAGAACAGATTTGCAAAATGTTTTTGGGACTGGAGGGCTTGAGTTATAGAGAGAGGCTGAGCAGGCTGTGGCTTTTTTCCGTAGAGCATTGGCGATTGAGGGGTGACCTTATAGAGGTTTATAAAATCATGAGGGGCATGGATAGCATGAGTAGCCTAGGTCTTTTTCCCAGGGTAGGGGAGTCCAAAACTAGAGAGCATAGGTTAAAGGTGATAGGGGGAAGATTTTAGAAAGGACCTGAGGGGTAACTTTTTGATGCAGAGGGTGGTGTGTGTATGGAATGAGCTGCCAGAGGAAGTGGTGGAGGCTGGTACAATGACAACATTTAAAAGGCATCTGGATGGGTATATGAACAGGAATGGGTGTGGACCAAATTTTGGCAAATGGGTCTAGGTCAGATTGGCATGTCAGGTCAGCGCAGATGAGCTGGACTGAAGGGTCTGTTTCTGTGCTCTATGCCTCTATCTTTGTTTGGTTACATTCCCTAGTGAGCTGTTGTTGGGTCAACCTCTATCCAGTCCTTCCCCTTACAAAGTTTAGAGCTGAGCTGACTGTAAACCTGGTTTCTCGGCTCGAAAAAGCAAGCATCTTTTTGTGGCTTAGTAAGTGAAGTCACCTTTTGCTTGCAGTCGTCATGAGTAATATAATACCGTCAATAAAAGAAAATTACTGATATTTTTGGTGATGTTTTAGCCAATGCATGTCTTTGCCAGGACACCATTCATAGCTTGTTACTGTGAGAGGTTAATGTTCAGAAGTTTGTGGGTTGCTGTTGGCAGTCTGGCTAATGGTGTTACAATCACCTGATTTATTGAAGTAGGTGTTCTTTGCCTTTTTAAGTGAAATTAATATGTTTTGTTGACAGTCAAAGATAAATCTCAATTTTGTTTATTTTTACCTAGTAATGCAGTTAACATTCTACAGAATGTTAAATCTGATGGTACTCGTACTATAGTGAATAATTTACCCTGACGATCGAGATTAGTGCTGTGAGATCAAGGTGCACTAATATGCTTGTGGCAATTTGTATTTTGTTCTTGTTTAACATCGCTCTGACATGCTGTTTCTGTCGAAGTCAGCAGGTAGTACATCGAATTGACAAAAGGAAATATTTCTTAAGCAATAACTAAATGTTAAAAGCACCATTATAGCGATGGTTGCAAAGATTAGTCAGATATTATTCAGGTGTTAATTAGATGTTTTAATTAGATCCTATCATTGAAAAAATGCTGACACTGGAAGAATTGTGATATTAAAACAATGTAACAGCTGTGGTTATCTGATTACAACATAATGTGTTCATAGTGTTTGAGGATTTTGAGAAAGGTGTGTACTGATTTTTGCTTCAAAATTTGATAAACCATGGTCAGGGATTAAACTAAGTTTATTCTGTTTGGGGAATAAATATTGAAATTAACGTTCAGTTTTGAAATGTAAAGTTGTTCTAGAGGAGTATCTTGTGCAAAATTAGAACTAATATCGACCTTGAGATAAACTGCATCTTATTAAGGAAAACCCTGCTTCCTGGTAAATGTCAACCTAGTAACGGTACTCCATAAATTCAGTTTGGCTTTTAAATGGAACAGCCAGATATGAAGGTTAGGGGGAGGTACTGAATGGTAATCTTTTGCTTTCCTGTAATTTAGTGTATTGAACAATAATTGGTAATTTTGTTTTACAGAAAAAGAAACTAGGATTACATACATGTACACAATTAGAATTCAATTGGCATTTTTTTCCCAAGCAGCCACCTTAGCTAGGAACACTCATTCAGATATGCAATTCATTTGCACACTATCGAAGATCATTGAGAATGTTCAATAGCAGAGTCACTGTTAATGTTAGTACGTTTGGGAACAAAAGAATGGACAACGTAACAAGTCAGACAAAGACTCAGAGGACCTAAACATTGAAAGATGTAAAGCACTATTCTTCAAAGACCGCAGATTCCCCCCAGACGTGATCGACAATGCCCTCCACAAAATTCCTGAGATGCTGCCTGGCCTGCTGTGCTTTGACCAGCAACACATTTGCAGCTCCACAGCATCTCCTCCACTTCCCCCTCCAATCGCCACCAAGACAGAACCCCACTGGTTCTCACCTACCACCCCACCAACCTCGGTATACAGCGTATCATCCGCAGTCATTTCCACCACCTCCAAATGGACCCCACCACCAGGGATATATTTCCCTCCCCTCCCCTATCAGCGTTCCACAAAGACCACTCCTTTTGTGACTCCCTCGTCAGGTCCACACCCCCCCACCAACCCAACCTCCGCTCCCGGCACCTTCCCCTGCAACCGCAGGAAATGCAAAACTTGCGCCCACACCTCCTCCCTTACCTCTCTCCAAGGCCCCAAGGGATCCTTCCATATCCGCCATTATTTCACCTGCACCTCCACACACATCATCTATTGCATCCGCTGCACCCGATGTGGCCTCCTCTATATTGGGAAGACAGGCCGCCTACTTGCGGAACGCTTCAGGGAACACCTCAGGGACGCCCGGACCAACCAACCCAACCACCCCGTGGCTCAACACTTTAACTCTCCCTCCCACTCCACCGAGGACATGCAGGTCCTTGGACTCCTCCATCGCCAGAACATAACAACACGACGGTTGGAGGAAGAGCGCCTCATCTTCCGCCTGGGAACCCTCCAACCACAAGGGATGAACTCAGATTTCTCCAGTTTCCTCATTTCCCCTCCCCCCACCTTGTCTCAGTCAATTCCCTCGAACTCAGCACCGCCCTCCTAACCTGCAATCTTCTTCCTGACCTCTCCGCCCCCACCCCACTCCGGCCTATCACCCTCACCTTGACCTCCTTCCACCTATCACATCTCCATCGCCCCTCCCCCAAGTCCCTCCTCCCTACCTTTTATCTTAGCCTGCTGGACACACTTTCCTCATTCCTGATGAAGGGCTTTTGCCTGAAACATCAAACCTCCTGTTCCTTGGATGCTGCCTGACCTGCTGCGCTTTAACCAGCAACACATTTTCAGATGTAAAGCACATGAAATGATACAGAAGTGGCTAAAATACAGTAATGTTTACATGATTTGTACTTGTATTGTCCTAGTATATTTCACAAAAATGATGCCTGAAGTCCTAAGTGCCAGAAAAATATGCAGACCAGATACGCCTCCAAAGTTTGACTTTATTAAATCCCAAGTTGAAAAGGGTGGCGCTGGAAAAGCACAGCAGGTCAGGCAACATCCGAGGAGCAGGAGAGTCGACATTTTGGGCACAAGCCCTTCATCAGAAATGAGGGGGTGGGGGCGGGGAAGGGGGGGGGGTGGCTAAGACATAAATAAGAGGGTGAGGGTGGGGAGACGATAGCTGGGAAAGCAATAGATAGGTGCAGGTGGGGGGTGATGGTGATAGTTTGGAGGGGAGGGTGGAGCAGAAAGGTGGGAAGGAAGATGAACGGTCAAGAGGGCGGTGCTGAGTTGGAGGGTTGGATCTGGGATGAGGTGAGGCAAGGTGGGGGTAGGGGTGGGGTGGGGGGGGTGGGGTTGATGGATTTGGAAACTAGTGAAGACATTGGTGTTTCCGTGGGGTTGAAGATGGGGCATTCTTCCTCCAAGCGTCGGGTGGCTAGAAAGTGGCAGTGGGGGAGGCCCAGGGCTTGCATGTACTTGGCGGAGTAGGGGGAGGGGGAGTTGAAGAGGGTCAGCCACAGGGTGGTACAGTTGACTGGTGCGTGTGTCCCAGAGATGTTACCTGAAATGATTAGATTACCTATAGTATGGAAACAGGCCCTTCGGCCCAACAAGTCCACACTGACCCTCCGAAGAGTAACCCACCCCCCTATGACTAAAGCACCTAACACTTTGGGCAATTTAGCATGGCCAATTCACCTGACCTGGACATCTTTGGACTGTGGGAGGAAACCAGAGCACTCAGAGGAAACCCACACAGACACGGGGAGAATATGCAAACTCCACACAGACAATCAGCCGAGGCTGGAATCGAACCTGGGACCCTGGGGCTGTGAGGCAGCAATGCAAACCACTGAGCCAACATGCCACCCCATGTGCCATGAATTGGCATCCTGTCTCCCCGATGTAGAGAAGACCACATCAAGAGCATTGGATAGAACCCACCCCAGTCCTTGACTTCCTCTCCACTAATCTCTGGATACAGCGTATTATCCTCTGCCATTTCCTCTACCTACAGTCAGACCCTGCCACCAGAGATATATTTCCCTCCCCACCCCTATCTGCGTTCTGCAGAGACCATTCCCTCTGTGACTCCCTCGTTAGGTCCACACTTCCCACCAACCCACCCTCCACACCCGGCACCTTTCCCTGCCACCGCAAGAAGTGTTTAACCTGCGCCCACACCACCCCCTCATCTCCCTCCAAGGCCCCAAAGGATCCTTCCACACCTGCAGAGATTTTCCTGCACCTCCAAACACCTCATCTAATGCATCTGTTGTACTTGATGTGGTCTCCTCTACATGTGGGAGAGAGGACATAAATTCACAGAACGTTTCAGGGAACATCTCTAGGACACACACACTAAACAACCCCACCGCCCTGTGGACGAACACTTCACCTCCCACTCTGCCCAGGTCATTGCAAGTCCTGGGCCGCCTCCACTGCCAAATCCAAGCCACCTGACCACGGAGGGAAAATGCCTCATCTTCTGCCTTGGGACCCTGCAACCAAAAGGCATCAACATCAACTTCACCAGTTTCCTATCTCTCTCTTCTCCCCCAATCTTATCCCAGTCTTGAGTCTCACGTCTGTCATCTGCAAGGTGTTAGAAGGATTCTGAGGGATAGGATTTATGACCATCTGGAAGAACATGTCTTGATTAAATGGCTTTGTGAGGGGCAGGTCATGCCTCACAAACCTTATCGAGTTCTTCGATGATATGACTAGAAAAGTTGATGAGGGTCGAGCTGTGGATGTGGTGTATATGGACTTCAGCAAAGCATTTGGTAAGGTTCCCCATAGTAGGCTCATTCAGAAGGTCAGGAGGAATGGGATTCAGGGGAACATAGCTCTCTGGATACAGAATTGGCTGGCTAACAGGAGACAGCGAGTGGTAGTAGAAGGAAAATATTCTTCCTGGGAGTCTGTGGTGAGTGGTGTTCCACAGGGCTCTGTCCTTGGGCCTCTACTGTTTGCAATTTTTATTAATGACTTGGATGAGGGGATTGAAGGATGGGTCAGCAAGTTTGCAGACGACTCAAAGGTTGGAGGTGTCATTGACAGTATAGAGGGCTGTTGTAGGCTGCAGCGGGACATTGATAGGATGCAGAGATGGGCTGAAAGGTGGCAGATGGAGGTCAACCTGGATAAATGCGAGGTGATGCATTTTGGAAGGTCGAATTTGAAAGCTGAGTACAGGATTAAGGATAGGATTCTTGGCAATGTGGAGGAACAGAGGGGCCTTGGTGTGCAGGTACATAGATCCCTTAAAATGGCCACCCAAGTGGGCAGGGTTGTTAAGAAAGCATATGGCATTTTGGTTTTCATTAACAGAGGGATTGAGTTTAAGAGTCATGAGATCTTGTTGCAGCTCTATAAAACTTTGGTTAGACTGCACTTGGAATACTGCGTCCAGTTCTGGTCGCCCTATTATAGGAAAGATGTGGATGCTTTGGAGAGGGTTCAGAGGAGGTTTACCAGGATGCTGCCTGGACTGGAGGGCTTATCTTATGAGGAGAGGTTGATTGAGCGAGGACTTTTTTCATTGGTGAAAAGGAGGAGAAGAGGGGACCTAATTGAGGTATACAAGATAATGAGAGGCATAGATAGAGTCGATAGCCAGAGACTATTTCCCAGGGCAGAAATGACTAACACGAGGGGTCATAGTTTTAAGCTGGTTGGAGGAAAGTATAGAGGGGATGTGAGAGGTGGGTTCTTTACACAGAGAGTTGTGAGAGCATGGAATGCGTTGCCAGCAGTAGTTGTGGAGGCAGGGTCATTGGGGACATTTAAGAGACTCTTGGACATGCATATGGTCACAGAAATGTGAGGGTGCATACATGAGGATCAGTGGTCGGCACAACATCGTGGGCTGAAGGGCCTGCTCTGTGCTGTACTGTTCTATGTTCTATCCCACCCTCTAACTCGGCACTGCCCTCTTGAACTGTCCCACCTGTCCATCTATTTCTGCCTATTTGCTCCACCCTCTGCTCCAACCTATCACCATCACCACCCACCTTATTGCATTCCCAAACTGATTCTATCCACTAGAGGATGTATTGAAGGAAATGGGCGACACAATGGTGAGCACTGCTGCGTCTTAGCGCCAGAGACCCAGGTTCAATTCCCACCTCAAGTAACTGACTGTGTGGAGTTTGCACGTTCTCCCCGTGTCTGTGTGGGTTTCCTCCGGGTGCTCCGGTTTCCTCTCACAATCCAAAGATGTGCGGGTCAGGTGAATTGCCCAAGCTAAATTGCCTGTAGTGTTAGGTGAAGGGGTAAATGTAGGGGAATGGGTCTGGGTGGGTTGAGCTTAGGTGGGTTGGTGTGGACTTGTTGGGCCGAAGGGCCTGTTTCCACATGGTAACTAATCTATTTTTAAAAAAATGTGGAAAATCTGGCATGGTAAGATTTACGCCCATGTATCCAGTGCATTAAGACAATTATTAATATCTCTGGAGTGAATCAAATTGGTTGAAAACTCAAATTGATTGATTATATGATCACAAGAACCAATATTCTCTTTAAAATTTCATTGTTTTTCATAGTTAAAAATCACACAACACCAGGTTATAGTCCAACAGGTTTAATTGGGAGCACACTAGCTTTCGGTGCTTCTAATTAAACCTGTTGGACTATAACCTGGTGTTGTGTGATTTTTAACTTTGTACACCCCAGTCTAACACCGGCATCTCCAAATCATTGTTTTTCATGGTTAGCTTTTCTTTTTAATTCAGGGTCTATGTAGTGGTGTGTTTTGCGTGGATATGTGTGTTGGATATTTAAATACAACAGGGATTCCGTGATACCCCCTGGCTGTATTGTGGTGGGACGTGCACACAGCTTAATGGAAGCTCAAGAGTAAACTTCAAGAGTAAACCAACACACATGTCGACTTAGGTCTTCGGCTGCAGACAGCTGCCTTTTGGCACCACCTTGAATCGGAATAGGGGCATTCATGATGTCCCCTGTCGATAGTTGCTGAAATGTCCACCTGCTTTCTCGTTTGGATTTGACAGGACCTTGTGTAGATCAGTAGAGGATCACCTGGTGCATCTGTAGCATGTCAGAAGTAGTGGTGGAGGCCGTTTATTTAGCATTTGTGCAAAAGCTTCTATAAATATGTGTTGGGGTGGAATGACTAACAAATCTCTGGACAAACCAGTTCCAGCATCACAGAGTTTATTGAAGTTACACCAATGGCAAGAAACCTCTGGGGGTCCTCTACTACTTCACTGATCAAATGAAAGACATAATCTATAAAGGTTATCTTTTCATCCAGCTTTTGACTATTACAAACAAATTGTATTATTAATTGATTGAACACACAGGGTAAAAAATGAGGTCTGCAGATGCTGGAGATCACAGTTGAAAATGTGTTGCTGGTTAAAGCACAGCAGGTCAGGCAGCATCCAAGGAATAGGAAATTCGATGTTTCGGGCATAAGCCCTTCATCAGGAATGAGGAGAGGGTGGCAGGCAGGTTAAGATAAAAGGTAGGGAGGAGGGACTTGGGGGAGGGGCGATGGAGATGTGATAGGTGGAAGGAGGTCAAGGTGAGGTTGATAGGCTGGAGTGGGGTGGGGGCGGAGAGGTTAGGAGGGCGGTGCTGAGTTGAGGGAACCGACTGAGACAAGGTGGGGGGAGCGGAAATGAGGAAACTGGAGAAATCTGAGTTCATCCCTTGTGGTTGGAGGGTTCCCAGGCGGAAGATGAGGCGCTCCTCCTCCAGCCGTCGTGTTGTTATGTTCTGCCGGTGGAGGAGTCCAAGGACCTGCATGTCCTCGGTGGAGTGGGAGGGAGAGTTAAAGTGTTGAGCCACGGGGTGGTTGGGTTGGTTGGTCCGGGCGTCCCTGAGGTGTTCTCTGAAGCGTTCCGCAAGTAAGCGGCCTGTCTCCCCAATATAGAGGAGGCCACATCGGGTGCAGCGGATGCAATAGATGATGTGTGTGGAGGTACAGGTGAACTTGTGGCGGATATGGAAGGATCCCTTAGGGCCTTGGAGGGAAGTGAGTGTGGAGGTGTGGGCGCAAGTTTTACATTTCCTGCGGTTGCAGGGGAAGGTGCCGGGAGTGGAGGTTGGGTTGGTGGGGGGTGTGGACCTGACGAGGGAGTCACGGGGGGAGTGGTCTTTGTGGAACGCTGATAGGGGAGGGGAGGGAAATATATCCCTGGTGGTGGGGTCCGTTTGGAGGTGGTGGAAATGACGGCGGATGATACGTTGTATACGGAGGTTGGTGGGGTGGTAGGTGAGAACCAGTGGGCTTCTGTCTTGGTGACGGTTGGAGGAGCGGGGCTCAAGGGCGGAGGAGCGGGAAGTGGAGGAGATGCGGTGGAGGGCATCGTCGATCACATCTGGGGGGAATCTGCGGTCCTTGAAGAAGGAGGCCATCTGGGCTGTACGGTATTGGAACCGGTCCTCCTGGGAGCAGATGCGGCGGAGACGAAAGAATTGGGAATATGGGATGGAGTTTTTACAGGGGGCAGGGTGGGAGGAGGTGTAGTCCAGATAGCTGTGGGAGTCAGTCGGTTTATAGTAGATGTCTGTGTTGAGTCGGTCGCCTGAGATAGAAATGGAAAGGTCTAGGAAGGGGAGGGAGGAGTCTGAGACAGTCCAGGTGAATTTGAGGTCGGGATGGAAGGTGTTGGTAAAGTTGATGAACTGTTCAACCTCCTCGTGGGAGCACGAGGCAGCGCCGATACAGTCACCACACGTAACCCCGCCCCCACGCTTATTTCCGTCATGACGCATGACCCCGCCCCCACGCTGGACTCCGCCCCCACACCAAGCAACGTCACCACGTCTAACCCCGCCCCTACGTCGATCTCTGTCCCCGCCCCCACCCCCAGCTCCAGTCCCACACCAGGTCCTAGCTCCCAGCCTTGCCAGATCTTCACCATCCCTCCAGACCTCCCCCTCTCTGAGGATAAAAGATCAGTCCTCAGCAGAGGCCTTACCTTCATTCCCCTACGCCCTCGAATCAATGAGTTCAACACGCAACGAGATATTGAACAATTCTTCCGCCGTCTTCGCCTCCGTGCCTACTTTCACAACCAAGACTCCCGCCCACCCTCTGACGACCCCTTCTCCCGCCTCCAACGCACCCCATCCACCTGGACACCCCGTGCTGGCCTCTTACCTGCCCTCGATCTATTTATAGCCAACTGCCGCCGCGACATTAACCGACTCAACCTGTCCACCCCTCTCACCCACTCCAACCTCTCACCCTCAGAACGTGCAGCCCTCCACTCCCTCCGCTCCAATCCCAACCTCACCATCAAACCGGCAGACAAGGGAGGTGCGGTAGTAGTTTGGCGCACCGACCTTTATGCCGCTGAGGCCAAACGCCAGCTCGCGGATGCCTCCTCTTATCGCCCCCTTGACCACGACCCCACCTCCCACCACCAAACCATCATCTCCCAGACCATCCATAACCTCATCACCTCAGGGGATCTCCCATCCACCGCCTCCAACCTCATAGTCCCACAACCCCGCACCGCCCGTTTCTACCTCCTGCCCAAAATCCACAAACCTGCCTGCCCCGGCCGACCCATTGTCTCAGCCTGCTCCTGCCCCACCGAACTCATCTCCGCATACCTCGACACGGTTCTGTCCCCCTTAGTCCAAGAACTCCCCACCTACGTTCGGGACACCACCCACGCCCTCCACCTCCTCCAGGATTTTCGCTTCCCCGGTCCCCAACACCTTATTTTCACGATGGACATCCAGTCCCTGTACACCTCCATCCCCCATCACGAAAGACTCAAAGCCCTCCGCTTCTTCCTTTCCCGCCGCACCAACCAGTACCCTTCCACTGACACCCTCCTTCGACTGACTGAACTGGTCCTCACCCTGAATAACTTCTCTTTTCAATCCTCCCACTTCCTCCAAACTAAAGGAGTTGCCATGGGCACCCGCATGGGCCCCAGCTATGCCTGTCTCTTTGTAGGATATGTGGAACAGTCCATCTTCCGCAACTACACTGGCACCACCCCCCACCTTTTCCTCCGCTACATCGATGACTGTATCGGCGCTGCCTCGTGCTGCCACGAGGAGGTTGAACAGTTCATCAACTTTACCAACACCTTCCATCCCGACCTCAAATTCACCTGGACTGTCTCAGACTCCTCCCTCCCCTTCCTAGACCTTTCCATTTCTATCTCAGACGACCGACTCAACACAGACATCTACTATAAACCGACTGACTCCCACAGCTATCTGGACTACACCTCCTCCCACCCTGCCCCCTGTAAAAACTCCATCCCATATTCCCAATTCCTTTGTCTCCGCCGCATCTGCTCCCAGAAGGACCAGTTCCAACACCGCACAGCCCAGATGGCCTCCTTCTTCAAGGACCGCAGATTCCCCCCAAACGTGATCAACGATGCCCTCCACCGCATCTCCTCCACTTCCCGCTCCTCCGCCCTTGAGCCCCGCTCCTCCAACCGCCACCAAGACAGAACCCCACTGGTTCTCACCTACCACCCCACCAACCTCCATATACAACGTATCATCCGCCGTCATTTCCGCCAACTCCAAACGGACCCCACCACCAGGGATATATTTCCCTCCCCTCCCCTATCAGCGTTCCGCAAAGACCACTCCTTTCGTGACTCCCTCGTCAGGTCCACACCCCCCACCAACCCAACCTCCACTCCGGCACCTTCCCCTGCAACCGCAGGAAATGCAAAACTTGCGCCCACACCTCCACACTCACTTCCCTCCAAGGCCCCAAGGGATCCTTCCATATCCGCCACAAGTTCACCTGTACCTCCACACACATCATCTATTGCATCCGCTGCACCCGATGTGGCCTCCTCTATATTGGGGAGACGGGCCGCTTACTTGCGGAACGCTTCAGAGAACACCTCAGGGACACCCGGACCAACCAACCCGACCAACCAACCCAACCACCCCGTGGCTCAACACTTTAACTCTCCCTCCCACTCCACCGAGGACATGCAGGTCCTTGGACTCCTCCACCGGCAGAACATAACAACACGACGGCTGGAGGAGGAGCGCCTCATCTTCCGCCTGGGAACCCTCCAACCACAAGGGATGAACTCAGATTTCTCCAGTTTCCTCATTTCCGCTCCCCCCACCTTGTCTCAGTCGGTTCCCTCAACTCAGCACCGCCCTCCTAACCTGCAATCTTCTTCCTGACCTCTCCGCCCCCACCCCACTCCGGCCTATCACCCTCACCTTGACCTCCTTCCACCTATCACATCTCCATCGCCCCTCCCCCAAGTCCCTCCTCCCTACCTTTTATCTTAACCTGCATGGCACACTCTCCTCATTCCTGATGAAGGGCTTATGCCCGAAACGTCGAATTTCCTATTCCTTGGATGCTACCTAACCTGCTGTGCTTTAACCAGCAACACATTTTCAACTGATTGAACACACACTCAATCAGATTAATCATGTGACTTCATGGTCAATGATGGACAACTTTATGGCGAACCCTGGGTCTTCCCATGATGTTTACCAGACACCCTGATCGTCCATCCTGGGGCTTTCACAATGGATTTATTGAACCACATTCCAATCCTGCAGACTTCTGCATCTGTTCATCAATCCTCCTGGCCATCAGGGTAGGAGCTTCTCCCTACTGTCCAGTGGTGTCTATCTATAGGAATTCACTTAAATCTTTCATGTTAGTTCGTTAGTTGAACTTAGAATTGAGTGTACTTATGTATGCATATGTAGTGACAATTACCTAATGAGTCTTAATTATTGTAGGATCAGACCTTTTTGCTAATCTTTACTAAATAACACATTTTGAAATGATTGTTAAAAAGTTGTCTCTGTCCAGGTTTTTCCAGAGTCATTCCTTATAGCAGTCTACAGCTGACTGTGTACAGGAATCCTATTAAATCCCTCGGTGCTGAATACAATTTAAACTAATCACATAGAAATCATAACTAATGTGAGTTAAGCTTTTTCCCTTCCAGCCCATATTGAATAGCAAACTTTAAGTTAACCTGCAAGGTAGCCTTCTAACTGAGCTGCCATACTGTAAGCAGTGGCTACATTTTGTTTTACTACTTCTTTGTAAGACCCTATTTTGTGATTTCTGTGAGACACTTTATTACCTTACTGGGCGGCACGGTGGCACAGTGGTTAGCACTGCTGCCCCACAGCACTAGAGACCCGGGTTCAGGTAACTGTCTGTGTGGAGTTTGCACATTCTCCCCGTGTCTGCGTGGGTTTCCTCTGGGTGCTCCGGTTTCCTCCCCAGTCCAAAGGTGTGCAGGTCAGATGAACTGGTCATGCTAAATTGCCCGTAGTCTTAGGTTCATTAGTCAGGGGTGAATATGGGGAATGGGTCTGAGTGGGTTACTCTTCGGAGGTAAGTGTGGACTTGTTGGGCCGAAGGGCCTGTTTCCACACTGTAAGTAATCTAATCTAATCATTACCTTTACCTGGTTGTTGTGAGTACAAAGGCCACAATCCTGACTGTGTTAATGACTACTTCAGTCGACAATCTTCTTCGGCCATTTTTGTGTCAACAATAAAAACCATGGCGACTATGTTAAAAGCGAATGCAATGTTGTCACTTATCTCAAGAAGGTTGGAATATAAAAGCAGAGATGTGTTACTGAGACTTTATAAAGCTCTGGTTAGGCCCCATTTGGAGTACTGTGTCCAGTCTTGGTCCCCACACCTCAGGAAGGACATACTGGCACTGGAGCGTGTCCAGCGGAGATTCACACGGATGATCCCTGGACTGGTAGGTCTAACATACGAGGAACGGCTGAGGATCCTGGGATTGTATTCGTTGGAGTTTAGAAGATTGAGGGGAGACTTAATAGAAACTTACAAGATAATACCTGGCTTGGAAAGGGTGGACGCTAGGAAGATTTTTCCATTAGGTGAGGAGACTAGGACCCGTGGGCACAGCCTTAGAATTAGAGCGGGTAAATTCAGAACAGAAATGCGGAGACATTTCTTCAGCCAGAGAGTGATGGGCCTGTGGAATTCATTGCCGCAGAGTACAGTGGAGGCCGGGACGCTAAATGTCTTCAAGGCAGAGATTGATAGATTCTTGATGCCTCGAGGAATTAAGGGCTACGGGGAGAATGCGGGTAAGTGGAGTTGAAATGCCTATCAGCCATAATTGAATGGTGGAGTGGACTCGATGGGCCGAATGGCCTTACTTCCACTCCTATGTCTAATAGTCTTATGGTCTTAACCATGGGTAGCCCTAACACTTACATAGGGAAGAGAAGAAGGTGATGTTTATGTTTGAAGGAATGTCATGTCGTTGTTATAAAGTTTCAGAAAGACTATAGTCTCTTTGTCTAAATTTATTCCTCAGTTTTTAGGGGTTTTTTTTGCCCTAAGAATATGTAAAGAGAAAATGATCAGTAAGGACAAATTAGGTCCCTTTCAGTCAGTAACTATAATGACGAGCAAAGAAATGTTGGATGAATTGAATATGGAGTTGGAATAAGTGGGGTTTTTGCTCATGCGGCAGGCAGTGATTCGTGATGTACTGCAGGGGTCAGTGTGGAGGGGCTGGTGTTGGACTAGGATAGACAAAGTCAGAAGTCACACAACACCAGGTTATAGTCCAAGAGGTTTATTTGAAATCACAAGCTTTCAGAACATCTGGTGACCAAGCAGCAGCTTTCTGAAAGCTTGTGATTTCCAATAGACCTGTTGGACTGCACCCTGGTGCCATGTAACTACTGATTGAGTCCCGGCTATTTGTGATATTTATTAAGGATCTGGATGAGGGAATCAAATGCAACATTTTCAGGTTTGCTGATGACACAAAACTGTGTGGGGTTGTGAGGTATCGGGGTGATTTAGACAAGGTGAGTGAGTGGGCAAACAAGTGGCAGGTGCAGTACAATATGGCTTAATGTCAAAAACAGAAGTGTGTTACTGATACAATGAGGTGTTGGGAAATGTGGATGCACAAGGAGACCTGAGTGACTGTGTACATCAGCAATGAAAGTTAACAGTAAATGAGCAACCTTTGTATCCCCATCCCATGTGCTTTCATTTTGCCCACTAACCTCTTCAGAGGGACCACAGCAAAAACCTTCTGAAAAACATAATATAGTATAACCACTGGTTCTCCCTTATCTATTTTATTAATTACACTCAAAAACACTTCAGTAGATTTGATCCACCTGATTTGTCTTGCACCAACCCATCCTTTCTCTCGTTCTGTTAATAACGTGGATGATGAAGAATTGAGCAAAATAACAGCATGAGGTAACCGACTGTGATTATTCTTACTCCTGCTGCTGGTTCACAGTGTCATATAGATGCTTAGTTTGGTGTAGTTAGATCTCTTTTAATTTATCCCATTGAGTATTGGAGAGTGCAATATAACGTGATGGACAAGGGCATGTGTACATTGGCCTCCATGGGGTACTCATGGGTATCAACATTTTAGCACACAGATGTGGCTGTGCCTGTGACAGGTAGGGCATTACTGATCAGGCCAGCAGTTAATGGCCGTCCCTAGATGACCCTTGAGAAGGTGGAGCTGCCTTCTTGAAAAGCTGCCGCCCATGTGCTGGAGGTTGACCCACAATGCCCTTCAGGAGGGAATTCCAGGATTCTGACCCTGAGACAGTAAAGGAACAGCGATATATTTACAAGTCAGGATGATGAGTGGCTTGGGGAGGAACTTGCAGGGGGTGCTGTTCTCATGGATCTCCTACTCTCGTCCTTCTAGGTGGAAGTGGTTGTGGGTTGGAAGGCACTGTCTGATCTTTGGTGAATTTCTGCAGTGTATCTTGTAGATAGTAGCAGCAGTGTGTACTGAGTGTCAGTGGTGAAGGGAGTGGATGTTTGTGGATGTGGTGCCAATCAAGTGGACTGCTTTGTCCTGGATGGTGTCGAGCTTCTTGTGTTGTTGGTGTTCTACATCGAAGCAAGTGTGGAGTATCCCATCACCCTTCTGACTTTGGAGATGATGGACAAACTTTGTGGATTCAGGAGGTGAGTTACTTGTTGCAGGATCCCCAAGCCTTTGAACAGTTCTTGTTGTCACTGCATTTATGTGGCTAGACCAGTTCAGTTTCTGGTCATTGGTAACCCCCAAGATGATGTTAGTGCAGGTTCAGTGATGGTGACACCATTGAATGCTGTGGGGCGGTGGTTAGATTGTCTGTTATTGGAGATGGTCATAGCCTGGCATTTGTGTGGTATGAATGTTACTTGCTACCTTTCAGTCCAAACCTGGTCTTGCTGCATTTGAACATGGGCGGCTTCAGTATCGAAGGAGTTGTGAATGATTCTGAGCATTGCCCCGATCATCAGCGAACATCCCTGATTCTGGCTGTAGTTTGATGCAAATGCTTTGTGGATGAGGAAATGTGTGGTGCCTTCTCCTCCAGTGAGTTGTTTAATTGTTCACCACCATTCACGACTGGATGTGGTGGGACTACAGAGCTTAGATCTGATCTGTCGGTTGTGTAATCGCTTAGCTCTGTCTGTCACTTGCTGTTTACGCTGTTTGGCGTGCAGGTAGTCCTGTTTAGTGGCTTCACCGGGTTGACATCCCATTATCAGGTCTGCCAGGTGCTGCTCCATGCATGCTCTCCTGCACTTTATCCCCTGGCTTGATAGTAATGGTTGAGTGGGGGATATGCCAGGCCATGAGGTTGCAGATTGTGTTGGAGTACAGTTCTGCTGCTGTTGATGGCCCACAGCGCCTAATGGATGCCCAGTCTAGAGTTTCTGGATCTGTGTAACATCTGACCCATTTAGCACAACACATGGTGGGTATTCTCAATGTGAAGATAGGACTTGGTCTTCACCAGGGCTGTGCCGTGGTTACACTCAGCGATATCTTCATTACTGATGATGATAACAGCAAATAGATTATTCCCTCATGGTGACTGAGTTATTTAAATATTAATTTTCCTCATTGCTGTTCAACTGTTGCAATAAAATGATGTTTTAAATTGATCATGTTATCTCTCTGATTATTTTCAGGCTGCTTCTCCCCGGAGGTGGAGTAAACCTTGTTCACTCGCCGTACGCCAACAATGCAGCATTCTTTTATAAACTCGCACTTCAGGTACTTGCACATGTGTGTTAGATAAAAACATCAAACACTTTAACAAGAAAGGCCTTCAAAAAAATGTTACGCATGTGAAACGTCATAAAATATTTAATCAGATAAACATCTGCAGGGGACGTCTCTGGTGTAATTACAATAGTTACCTTTAAAAGGAGGCTCGATGTGGTGTTGGTTTAAGGACCGAAACCACCATTGTTGGTGGATGGATTCTTGTTCTGGGCTTGAGAGATCGAGTGCATTGATGTTGACAGATCTAAAGATGGTACGGCATCAGTATTTACAGACACAAAAGCATATTTATGCATGGCTGAAAACACAAAATGCTGGCAATCACAGTGGATCAGGCATCACACATTCCAGCATCTGCTGTAACTTGCTCCAGTATTTAAGTATGAATTGATTGTAACTTCAGAAGAGCAATAGTTATGGAGATTAGCATCAGATGAGATTCCATACTAAAAAAATACAATATTGTGGGCAGTGGAGAGATGGTAGGACACTCCACCTTTTTCCACTTCTTGACTATCTCTTCGATTTTTTTTAAAGAGGGCCGTGACTTTCAGGAAAAGGAACAAGTCAGGCTTTCTTATTGGTGTAAACCAAATGAGAACTAAACATTTACTTTCCCAACCCCTGAAATGTATTTGTGGCAGCACTCATTCGCACAAACCATACATGAGAAAAGACAGTGATAAAAGGTGTCACATGTTCTTAGATTTCTTAGGTGTTCAAAAAGTTATTGTTAGTTCATGAGAGGCTAGCCTGAAATGTTGCAGGGCTGTGGATTCTGTTTGGTTTCACTAAAGGCGGTGGAGATTGGAAATTTCTGGTGAGTTGCTCACCGTGACTTATCCCATGTAACAGCAGGTTTCTATTTGTTTTAATCAAAATGAGATCAGATTCTTGCTGTAAAGTTATAGCTCAATGTTATGACACTGGGCAGACTCTCCTGCTTAATTTAAACCAGCAACACAGAAAAGATTTGTCCCGTGTAGTAACCTGTAAAACTTTGAGAGGCCAAGAATGATTTGAAGTGAAAATGAACAACTTTATTTCTTAAGGTATAGCAGAGAATAACTATCAACTATTTACAACTCCTTCCTCTAATCTATCTTTTACCTTCCCCTTCTACAATACTAGTCCAATAAAACCCGCCGATTAAGATTTATCAAAAATTCAAGTTTTTAAAACCAGTCAGTTATTGAATCTTCTCTTCCTCAGTCTTTTTTTTAGGAATTTCTGTTTCACAGGTTACTGATTGATAAAGGTACCTTTAAGAGAGCTATTTTTCTAGGCAGTTGCAGATGCTGGTGGCTTAGTGAAAGTGAGGACTACAGATACTGGAGATCAGAGTCTAGATTAGAGTGGTGCTGGAAAAGCACAGCAGGTCAGGCAGCATCCGAGGAGCAGGAAAATCGACGTTTCGGGCAAAAGTCTTCATCATAAGCCCTTCATTTCTGGTGAAGGACTTTTGCCCGAAACGTCACTTTTCCTGTTCCTTGGATGCTGCCTGACCTGCTGTGCTTTTCCAGCACCACTCTAGATGCTGGTGGCTTTGGCAGTTCTCCTCTCAACTGTTCAATTTCCCCTGATCTTATTTCTGCAGAGCATCAGATTGTATCATTGGCTTGTCTATATACTAAATTCAAACTTCATTGGAGTTTGATTTTTTCGGGGGGGGGGGGTATAATTTAAACTGGCCTAATTCGAATCAGTTTTGTCATTTCCAGGTAACCAGCTACACTAGCTACTGATGTTCCATTATACCTTGTTCAGAACACTGAGTGCAGTCAGGTAGTTTTGGTAGCTTTTTAACTCTCCTAAAGGTACAGTACACCCACATCTTCATAACATCAGTTTAAAGAAAAAAAACAGTGGTAATTCTCTGCCAGATTCTTTCTTTATTCTGGGCACAATGTCTTCTCTCTGTAATCTTTGTATCCCAGACTGATTTTGTCTTAAACTCTCCCTGTGTATAATTGTGTTTCTTTTATACACTAGTATATGGCTTCTGGCCACAACACCGATGTTTGCACTGTCTGAACGATTGGTTTAATGGAGCTCTGCAACTGTTACATGATAGCAAAGGCTTGAAGTCCCCATCAACTTCTTACTAATGAGTAACTTTTGAATATCCGAGTGTCTTTTATTTAAATGAAGACTAGCCATCATCAGCTTGTATTTTAAGTGACCTCCCTGAGACATTCCCAGACATGAGTCAATCCCTAAATAAAAACTGAAGGAACTGCGGATGCTGAAAATCAGAAACAAAAACAGAAATTGTTGGAAAAGCTCAGTAGGTCTGGCAGTACTAGTGAAAAGAAATCAGAGTTAAAGTTTCGTGTCCGATGACCCTTCCTCAGACCCTCCCTGTGTCTGTACAGAAAACACAAACCAAGGTCACATGAACGCTTAGGCTCATCTTATTGAGGACGTTGGTTAGGTCAGTTGGTTTTCGGTGCAGGGCATTGCCAACAGCAAGGGTTTAATTCCTGCACCAGGTCAGGTAACCATAAAGGACACTCTTTCTTAACCTCTCCCCTCGCCTGAGACATAGTTAAACCTCAGGTTAAAACCACCACCAATCTTCTCTGTCTAATGAGAGAGCAGCCCTATGGTCTGGTTAAACTATGGTCACGTTATCTTATTGAGTAAATTCTTCAGTTTTTTCTTGCTTTAAATAATCAGTCATATCTAATGGCCATAATGTTTCATGTAAAGCAGCAATGAGTAAGAGTGTAACTATGACAACATTTATAGGTAGATGGCAGCTTGATAAAAGATTTCTTTTTAAAAGAGAATGGCTGGGACCTCAGCTTTTTAAATATGAATACTGAATACAGGAGCTGCAAAATATGTTAAAACTGAACAAGTCATACATTTGGCCACTGTTAAAGTTCTGTAATAAAACAAAAAGCTAAAGATCTGAATCATAACCAGAAATTGCTAGAGAAACTCAGCGGGTCTGGCAGCATCTGTGGAGAGAAAGCAGAGTTAACAGTCTCTGTGTTTGAAACGTTAACTCTGCTTTCTCTCCATGGATGCTGCCAGACCTGCTGAGTTTCTCCAGCAATTTCTATTTTTGTTGTTTAAAATTCTGTGTCGAGTTCTGCAGTTATAATGAAAGCAATGAGGCACTATAATTATTTGTCTTGTCATATCTGTGTTAGCTCCCTGCAGGAGCAACTCAAATTGTCCTCCTCCCCCCACCAATTCCCTGTATCTTGTTTCTTTTCAGACAATTATCTGTTTTGAAAGCAATGATTGAATCCATCACATTCTTAGCTTGTTCATTTCAACAACACCTCACATCAAAGGTTCCTCCTTAATTTGCTTCTGAGTCATTTGCCGTTCACCTTGAATTGGTGTCCCCTGATGGTCAACCCTTCCAACAAAGTGATATTTCTCCCTATCTACTCTGCTCAGGATTTAGAAGTAGACTTCTTTTAAAACTTCTCTTTTCACAAGAGAACTGCTTCAGTATCTCTGAACCTTCCTCGGAACAAAAGCCCTTAATCCTGGATTCATCCTTAGATTTTTTTCACTTTATCCTCTCTGATGTTTTCACATCCTTCTGAAGAATAACATACAAAACCCAGTGTTTTATAAACTTTCACCGTATCTCCCCTTTTGTATTTGTATTCCATACTTGTAGATGAAATGTCCAGGGATCCCATATGCTTTATTCATCGTTTGAAGAGTAAGAGAATCGACGTTTCGGGCATAACCCTTCATCAGGTCTGGCGAGGGGGATGGGGCGCTGAGAAATAAATGGGGGGATCTCAGCTCCCTTCCCTCTCCTCAGTCTTGATGAAGGGCTTATGCCCGAAACGTCGATTCTCTCGCTGCTCAGATGCTGCCTGACCTGCTGTGCGTTTTCCAGCGCCACAATTTATGGACTCTTGACTTTACAGCATCTGCAGTCCTCACTGTCTCTTTTATTCATTATCGGAAAATTGAGCCTAATGAATCAGTGACCACAAATGAGGATCACGGTGAAATTGACAAGCAGTTTGTTACAGAAAGCGATATCACGGAAGAGAAATTAACCAGGCTGACACAGAACTGATTCTCTGCACAGATGGCCAAATGCTCTTCCCCGAACAGAAATTGTTGGCATGCTTTCCTAGGGATAAAACAAAGGTGATAATTGTAAAGCAGTTATAGTACAATGGTGAAAGTTGAAAAGATATTAAAACAAGAATAAATAGAATGGAAATTAATCAAGCATCTGGCAGTAACAATTTGGTTATAATTGACACAGGAGATTCTAGTGACCTCTGTGAGTGGGTGAGAATGTCTTCTGGAAGATTCCTCATTGTATTTCCATATGCGTCAATATGTGTAAATGTCATTTCTCCTGGTATCCATTGTATTCCTCCTGCAAGTGAAGTCTTCCGGGACCCCCCGGTCTGCCTGTTTGTTTATGTGGTATGGGTTTCAGTGGGAAATGAGCCTGCCATTATGGTATTGGGACTGCAGTGCTAATCAGGGCTGGGAGCTGATTGTGAAAAGCTATTTGAGGGAGTGTATTCACTGCTCTAGGAAGGGCCTTGGTCGTGTCTGGTTTTTATCTTAGCATGTTTGGTCAAGACTGGAGCACCTGGGTAGTTTCTGAATGTGTTGTCAGGCTTGATTTCTGTGTGTTACAGGCCAGCTTCTGTGTTTTATTTTTAATGTTACCATGCTGTGGGTGAGCAGGGTGGCAGATCTTTTCCCCACATTCATTATTTCTCAACCTGTGCTGCCACCTTCACTTCGGCCCCAGCATCTGCACACTGCTCTCACTGAGCTCCTCACTGCAGTCTTCATCTCACTCTCTCCAGCTCCCACTATTTTGACCACTCACAACCTGCACTGTTCACTTGGAAGAATTGTATGCTGTGAGCAGCGGGCAGTGCCAATGCCACCCATCCATTGAGCAGGGTTGGAGTGGAGCAGGCAATGGAGCTGTTGAAGATGCTGCCTCACTGTGTGGCCAACTCTGGACGAAGTGTCCACAGTCTGCTCCATCGTGCTGGAGCGCTGTTCTGTGTACAAAGTGTTGGACAGTGAGGAAGCAGGGGAACAGGGGCAGGAGTCTGAAGGAAAGGGGGAGGACACTGGGGAGGGGGAAGCTCTTCTTTTGTGTGAGAGAACGACAGGACAGGAGTTGATTGATGGCTGGTTCCAGTCGGTGAGAGCTAGGTGCTGCAGACAGCTGTGCACCATGCCAGCATTTAGTTTACATTTTGGAGTGGGAAGTGCAGCCTTAACTTGTTTTATCTGTTTCCTTTTGCTTTCAATCTGGCTTTCGTTGTCTGAAAATAGCAGCTTTGTAATGATCTAGCCTATGTGTGATGTTCCTGGTGGGCACTGATAAGCTGCAGGTCTATAGTGAGGACAAAGTCGCAGTAGGGTCTGAGAGAGAGGGTTTAGATGGAATCCAGTTAGGGACAGGAAAAGTTTGTGGCCTGGTAGTTAAAGAGCCTTAGGGTGGCACGGTGGCTCAGTGGTTTGCGTTGCCTCACAGCAGCAGGGACGCGGGTTCGATTCCTGCCTCAGGTGACTGTCTGTGTGGAGTTTGCACATACTCCCCATGTCTGTGTGGGTTTCCTCCCACTGTCCAAAGATGTGCAGGTTCGGGTGTATTGACCATGGGAAATGCAGGGTTACAGGGATAGAGGATGCTGTGACAGATCTCTGGAGATCTCACGGGAAGAAACATTCCATGGAACTTGACAGAACTGATACTTCATCAAAAAAATGCGAGACTCGGCACCGACTGGTATATGCTACAGCTAGTCTGAGAAATTAAACTGGCTAAGTCAGATTTCAAACTTATGGATGTTTGAGAAGTGGAGAAGCTGGGATTGGGGAAATGAAAACGTGGATAGGAGAGCTACTTCGAGGATTTTCTTTTCAAAAAGGAGAATCTCATTTTCTACCTCGGCACCCTGCAGTCTTCAGAATCCAATATCCATAAGACCATCAGATATAGGAGCAGAAATTAGGCCATTCAGTCTGCTCCACCAATCAATCATGGCTGATCAGTTTCTCAACCGCATTCTCCCACTTTCTCCCAGTAACCCTTGATTCCCTTGATACTCAAGAACTGTGAGATACAAAGCCTTGTTTCTGTCAAAAATTGCAATTAAATACAAATTGTCTGACTTTAACAGGCCAATGATAATGGGACTTACTTCCCGGTGTGGGGAACCTGTCTTGGATTTGAAGAGCTGACCGTCCTTACAAGTGGAAAGAAGCTTCTCATTGCTACAAACACGTCAAATGTTCCTCTTCCTTTGAATTTCACCAAAGGTAACAAGAAGGTTTTGTGTGTCCAGGTTAGACTTTGGAAATGGAAGTTAGGAGAATTAGTAGCTTGAATTACTAGCACGGCTAATCTATCATTTTCCTTGTTTTCCCTATCTTTCTCTATCTCTCTCATTACATCCCTCATTCTCCCCCTATGTCCCTTCCCCATTCCCTTGCTCTTCCCCTTTTTCCTTCCCCCTCTCCCCTTTCACCTCTCTGTTGTTCTCCTTGATACTTTGCATCTCTCCATCTTACCTTATTTCCCCATTCCATCCTATTCCACTCTCTTAACAGCACTCTATTCCCCCCTTCCCTCCCTTGCTCAGCCCTCCTTTCCTCTTCTCCCTTCGTACCTTCACTTTTTCTCTCTCCTCTTCTACTCTTCATCCCTTTCACACTCCTCACTCTCTCTCCACTTCTTGCCCCTCTCCTCCTTTTCCCACGTTTACCCTTCCCCTATCACTGCACCCCCCCCCAACCTACTCTCACTCTTCCCTTCTCCTTCTTGCTGTTCCCCCACCTTCTTTTCCCCCACTTTGGGGTGAAGGGCCTGTCTCCGTACTATAGGACTCTTGACTTTACAGTTAGATGAAAATATGAAGGTCTGAAATTTCACTGTGTGGAGTTTTTGTTTGTTTTCTTAAGAAGGGACAAACCTGGAAACAGCTCTGACCAGGTCACATGGCTACTCCAAGAAAGAAAGGGTGGTTTTATGAGGAAAGACTGAGCTGGTTGGGCCATTAGAGTTTGGAAGAATTAAAGGGGGATCTTATGGAAACATATAGGATCCTGAGGGGGCTTGATAAGGTAAATCCTGAGAGAATATTTTCTACCATGGGAACCTCTGGGTAAGAGAGACAGTATAGAAATAAGGACTCTCTCATTTACAATGTAGGTGAAGAATTTCTCTCAGATGGCCATTACTCTTTGGAATTCTCTTCCTAAGAGCAGTGGGAACTGGGTCCTTGGATATGTTGGAGATTGAGTCAGACATGCTGTTAATTATCAAGCACTATGGTGGACAGAATTAAGGTCACAAAAACAAATTGCTGGAGAAACTCAGCAGGTCTGGCAGTGTCCGTGGAGAGAGAAACCAGAGTTAATGTTAAAAGCCTAGTGACCCTTCTTTGCTTTCTTTCCATGGATGCTGCTGGATGTGCTGAGTTTCTCCAGCAATTTCTGTTTTTGTTCCTGATTTTCAGCATCTGCAGCTGTTTGTTTTAGTCAAGGTTGTAATGAGATCAGCCACAATCCCACAAAGGTCATGTTGCAGCTGTACAGAACATTTGTTAAGCCACTGTTGGAATATTGCATGCAATTCTGGTCTCCCTGCAATAGAAGGCATGTTGTGAAACCTGAAAGGATTCAGAAAAAACTTACAAGGATGTTGCCAGGGTTGGAGGGTTCGAACTATAGGGAGAGGCTGAATAGGCTGGGGCTGTTTTCCCTGCAGCATCAGAGGCTGAAGGGTGACCTTATAAGGGTTTATTGAATGAGGGGTATGGATAAGATGAACAGCCAATGGCTTTCCCTGGGGTGGGGGAGTCCAGAACTAGAGGGTATAGGTTGAAGATGAGAGGAGAAAGATTTAAAAGAGACCTAACGGGCAACTTTTTCATGCAGAAGGTGGTGTGTGTGTGAAATGAGCTCCCTGATGAAGTGGTGGAGGCTGGTACAATTACAGCATTTAAAAGGCTTCTGGATGGGTATATGAATAGGAAGGGTTTAGAGAGATAGAACATAGAACATAGAAGGATACAGCGCAGTACAGGCCCTTCGGCCCTCGATGTTGCGCCGACCGAATCCTACCTAACCTATACTAGCCCAATAACTTCCAAATGCCTATCCAATGCCCGCTTAAATGACCATAAAGAAGGAGAGTTCACCACTGATACAGGCAGGGCATTCCATGAACTCACAACCCGCTGTGTGAAGAATCTACCCCTAACATCTGTCCTATACCTACCACCCCTTAATTTAAAGCTATGTCCCCTAGTAACACCTGACTCCATTAGCGGTAAAAGGTTCTTAGTATCTACCCTATCTAAACCCCTAATCATCTTATACACTTCTATCAGATCTCCCCTAAACCTTCTCTTCTCCAATGAGAACAGCCTCAAGTGCCTCAGCCTTTCCTCATAAGATTTTCCTACCATTCCAGGCAACATCCTGGTAAACCTCCTCTGCACTCGTTCTAAAGCTTCCACATCCTTCCTATAGTATGGCGACCAAAACTGCACACAATACTCCAGATGAGGCCTCACCAGAGTCTTATACAACTGCAACATGACCTCAGGACTCCGGAACTCAATTCCTCTGCCAATAAAGCCCAGTACACCATATGCCTTCCTCACAGCACTATTTACCTGGGTGGCAACTTTCAGAGATCTGTGTACATAGACACCAAGATCCCTCTGCTCATCCACACTACCAAGTAGCCTACCATTAGCCCAGTAATCCATCATCTTGTTATTCCTACCAAAGTGAACGACTTCGCACTTAGCTACATTGAATTCCATTTGCCACATTTCCGCCCAGCTCTGCAACTTATCTATATCCCGCTGTAACCTACCACTTCCTTCCTCACTATCCACAACTCCACCGACTTTTGTGTCATCCGCAAACTTGCTTACCCAGCTTTCAAGTCCTCCCTCTAGATCATTTATAAAGATAACAAAAAGCAATGGTCCCAAAACAGATCCTTGTGGTACACCGCTAGTAACTGCGCTCCAAGATGAACATAATCCATCAACTACTACCCTCTGTCTCCTTCCAGCCAGCCAATTCCTAATCCAAACCTCTAATGTATCCTCAATGCCATACCTCCGAAGTTTTAGCATTAGCCTACCATGGGGAACCTTATCGAACGCCTTACTAAAATCCATATACACAACATCTACTGCTTTACCCTCATCCACTTCCTTACTCACCTTCTCAAAGAACTCAATAAGGTTTGTGAGGCACGACCTGCCCTTCACAAAACCATGCTGGCTATCCCTGATCACGTTATTCCTACCCAGATGTTCATAAATCTTATCCCTTACCATTCTTTCTAAGACTTTGCCCACCACTGAAGTCAGACTCACTGGCCTATAGTTACTAGGGCTATCCCTACTCCCTTTCTTGAACAATGGGACCACATTCGCTATCCTCCAGTCCTCTGGTACTATTCCCGTTGACAATGACGACATAAAAATCCAGGCCAATGGCTCTGCTATCTCCTCCCTAGCTTCCCATAGGATCCTGGGGTAAATGCCATCAGGCCCAGGAGACTTATCTATATTCATCCTTTCCAATATTCCCAAAACCTCTTCCCTGCATATTTCCAGGGCATCCATTCTAATTATTTGTGATTCCATATTCACATCAGCAACAGTGTCCTGTTCCTGAGTGAATACTGATGAAAAGTACTGATTTAATGTCTCTCCAATCTCCTCCGCCTCCACACACAACTTCCCACTACTATCCTTGACTGGACCGATACCTACCCTAGTCATCCTTTTATTCTTGACATACCTATAGAAAGCCTTTGGGTTTTCCCTAATCCTACCAGCTAAAGACTTTTCATGTCCCCTTCTCGCTTCTCTTAGCTCCCTCTTTAGCTCCTTCCTGGCTACCTTATAACTCTCAATCGCCCCAACTGAACCTTCACGCCTCATCTTTACATATGCCGCCTTCTTCCCTTTACATATGGGCCAACTACTGGCAAATGGGATTAGATTAGATTCAGAAATCTGGTCGGCATGGATGGGTTGGACCAAAGGGTCTGTTTCCATGTTGTACATCTCTGTGACTCTATAAATGATGCTGAGCATCATCCATTCAGAATGTTTGAAATAACATCTCTATCAAAAAGCACACCTGAGTGGTTTTCAAAGGGAATTGAAGTGCTCACTCAGCACTGAACCCCTGATGTGAGAGATTCTGCTAATGAAGAAAAGATTCTTAATTTGATAATTGAGTAAACAGATATTGTAAATGAATATTTCATTTTGTTCAGATGCTAGTGACAGTCGGATGTTTAAGAAATTTCCAGTGGATCTAATGAAGGCATTGGCTGTAGAACCTTTATCTGCAAACTTCCACTATAAAAGCCTCTCTGTGAAGGTATGGTATTTAGAATTTTTTAAAGTTTTTAAAGGCTTCAAATTTACCAGCGTGAGTGTTGAACTTCATATCTCTACTGAATGACCATTGTGTAGGTTAAGAAGTGGTCCTAGCGTCTATACAAAGTTAGCAGAGATTTCTGTAATATATCCATTGCAATTACGCTAACCAATCATTTAAGTTGGAAGGAGCATTCAAAACCATAAAACCAGGTTGTCCCTTCATTCTGAGGCTGTTCCCTCGGGTCCTACGTTTGTATGACAAGTGGAAACATCTTCTTCACATCCACTCTATCCAGGCCTCTCAGTATTCTGTCAGCTTCAATTAGATCCCCACTCATCTTTCTAAACTTCATCGACACCCAGAGTGCTCAACCGTTCCTCACGTTACAATCCCAGAGATCATTCTTGTAAACCTCCTCTGGACATGTTATGGCCTTCTTTATATATGGGACCCAAAACTGCTCAGGTTATTCCAAACGCCATCTGACCAGAGCCTTATACAGCCTCATTCAAACAGATCTGTCTTTCAAAATATGTGAAGGATAGATTAAAATAAAATGAGTCATATGTGTGAAATAGTGAAGCGTTTTTTCAAATGGGAGAAGAGAATAAGCACTTCATGACTGGCTGTGAAGATTACACAAGTATTGTGTTTAATTGCAATTCAAACACGAATTACTCACACCCTAGTTTTTAACTCTGGCACCAATACAGTCAGAGGGACATACAACGCAGAAAATAAAGGCCATTCAGCACAAATAGAGATGGTGAAGTGTGTAGTGGTGTTGGGGTGAGGGGTGGGGTTGGGGTGAGGGGTGGGAATGGGCAAGTGGCCATACTATCTTTCACATTCCCCGGAATGAGCTCAGCAGGAAGGAAGAGGCTAGGCTAGGGTATTGGGCTGAGGTCTTCAAATGATAGAAAATATATATCCATCTTTCTGTAGGAAATACCCTGTATATTTCCTCCTTCCTCTCCTCTACTCTGCAATGATTTATAAATCAACAGAGTGGACCCGGTTAATCAAGAAGCTACATTAATACTTCCACTAATGAGTAAGGAGAACCTGAGATCAGACCCTGTCAGGCAGCTTTATGGGGAGACGGGAATCAAAGAAATTATTATCCGGATGAATTTCACAGCAGCATTTCCAGGATTGGTCAGCATTATGTGTAGCTTCTGTAAATCAAATAATAGTTTATTTTGTTGGAAAATACAGATGAGGTCAGAATTGCCTCAAATTGTTATATACATTTGCCTGATAGTTATGATATCACATTAGAATAAATAGATTTTACCAAGACCTCATATACCACCCACTTACTGCAAAACATTGAAATCTTTCCATCCTTATTCTTCACCTCTCCTTCGCTTCTGAAGTTATCCTAATGTTAAACATTCAGTGTTACAAACTTGACTGATATTCTTGTTATTACAAATCATTTTCATCACTAATGCTGATTTGGTTTGGAGGAATACAGTGAAAATACGTCTCCTAATTAGGAGTAAGTCAGACCTGAATTCCCTTTGACCGCTGGAATCTTGTTGAATTAGCCATTCTGTAGCGTGACTGAGGAACTAGAGTCTATTTTTCTTCAATATTCAATCCTGTTAGAAATTATGGTAGATAGAGTCATAGTCATAGAGATGTACAGCATGGAAACAGACCCTTCGGTCCAACCCATCCATGCCGACCAGATATCCCAACCCAATCTAGTCCCACCTGCCAGCACCCAGCCCATAATCCTCCAAACCCTTCCTATTCATATAACCATCCAAATGCCTTTTAAACATTGCAATTGTACCAGCCTCCACTACTTCCTCTGGCAGCTCATTCCATACATGCACCATCCTCTGCGTGAAAAGGTTGCCCGTTAGGTCTTTTTTATATCTTTCCCCTCTCACCCTAAACCCATGTCCCCAGGGAAAAGACTTTGTCTATTTATCCTATCCATGCCCCTTATAATTTTGTAAACCTTTATAAGATCACCCCTTAGCCTCTGACGCTCCAGGGAAAACAGCCCCAGTCTGTTCAGCCTCTCCCAGTAGCTCAGATCCTCCAACCCTGGCAACATCCTTGTAAATATTTTCTGAACCCTTTCAAGTTTCACAACATCCTTCCGATAGGAAGGAGACCAGAATTGCATGCTACATTCCAACAGCGGCCTAACCAATGTCCTGTACAGCTGCAACATGACCTCCCAACTCCTGTACTCAATATTCTGACCAATGAAGGAAAGCATACCAAGCGCCTTCTTCACTATCCTATCTACCTGCGACTCCACTTTCAAGGAGCTATGAACCTGCACTCCAAGGTCTCTTTGTTCAGCAACACTCCCTAGGACCTTACTATTAAGTGTATAAGTCCTGCTAAGATTTGCTTTCCCAAAATGCAGCACCTCACATTTATCTAAATTAAACTCCATCTGCCACTTCTCAGTCCATTGGCCCATCTGGTCAAGATCCTGTTGTAATCTGAGGTAACCCTCTTCACTGTCCACTACAACTCCAATTTTGGAGTCATCTACAAATTTACTAACTGTACCTCTTATGCTCGCATCCAAATCATTTATGTAAATGACAAAAAGTAGAGGGCCCAGCACCGATCCTTGTAGTTATTCCCATTGGCAAAAGTGTGAAATGCCTTTAAAGCGAAGTTTTCCCACTCACCTACAATTCTTCTGATAAACACTTTTCTTGATGTCTTTATGAAAGTGCATAAAATTGCTAATGATTTATTTATCTCATCAAGGATGGTGTAAAATTCAATAACTATAAGAGTAGGTATAGTTGTCATTTATTATGAAAAAGCATTATCTAGGTTATTTGTCTGAATGCAATCTACGCTCCAACCTTTTAATTAAATGGATTATCACCTTCAATAAAATACTATCTTGTGAACGTTCAATGATGTTATCACCAGCAGACTGTCCTTACACACACACTACCTCCTGGATGGAACAAAAGGGTGGTGACCATAGTCATCAGTGGAAGTATTAATGTAGCTTCTTGATTAACCAGGTCCACACTGTTGACTTATAAATCATTTTATAGAAGAGATGGGGAGGAAGAAAATAAATGGGATATTTCCTCCAGAAAGATGAGTATATTTTCTGGATTTTCTATACAGAATATTAAATTATATTTTAATTACATTACCATCTTTTTCTGATTCAATTTCAGAATTTTAGAAGCAATGCAAAACTAAGAAACTTTTACAAAATCTTGTCAACTAATATGGACAGCCAGGGCATCGAATTTGTATCCACGATGGAAGGTGATTGCTGCTCAGTGTCCATTCAGTAATGATAAGGTCCTCTATGGATTGAATTAAATTGATTTGTATTTTCACAAAGTGCTCTGTTTTATTTTTTTCTTATTCCTCTTTCAGAGGATTAATTACTGCTGTAACATTTTCCTTTCTATTTTTAATTATTCTTGTTTAAAGACATTTTTTCATCATCATGCTAATCCTTATGACCCTGCAAAAGGAAATGCAAATGTACAGAGAAACCAGCAGGATTGAAAGAAATAATCTCTCCTGAACTGTATAGTGTTTATGTAGAGGCACAATAAGTTTCTGTAGAGCCTTATGGTCACTCATTTTGGTCACTGCTTTGTTGTGTACAGGGCATACTTAGGCAATTGTCCACTTCCAGGTATAACTGTACCTGGAAGAACTTGGCTCAGGGTATGCCAAGCTCTGGAGCTTGTATCTTCAGATGTGCTGCCATAATATTGTCATGTTTTCAGTATCCAGTGCCTACAACTTGTGGTGGATGGAGTTTAGATAAATGCGAGTTGCTGCATTTTGGAAAATCAAATCAGATCAGGGCTTACACTTAATGGTAAGATCCTGTGAAGTGTTGCTGAACAAAGAGACCTTGGAGTGCAGGTTCATAGCTCCCTGAAAGTTGAGTTGCAGGTAGATAACATGGTGAAGAAGGCGTTTGGTATGCTGTCTTTTATTGGTCAGAGAATTGAGGTCAGGAGTTGGGAGGTCATATTGTGGCTGTACAGGACTTTGGTTAGGCCACTGTTGGAATATTGTGTTCAGTTCTGGTCTCCTTCCTATCAGAAAGATGTTGTGAAACTTGAAAGGGTTCAGAAAAGATTTACAAGGATGTTGCCAGGGTTGGAAGATCTGAGTTAAAGGAAGATGCTGAATAGGCCGGGGTGGTTTTCCCTGGAGCGTTGGAGGCTGAGTAGTGACCTTATAGAGGTTTATAAAATCATGAGGGGCATGGATAGGATAAATAGACAAGGTCTTTTCCCTGGGGTGGGGGAGTCCAGAACTAGAGGGCATAGGTTTAGGGTGAGAGGGAAAATATATAAAAGGGACCTCGGGGGCAACTTTGCCATGCAGAGTGTGGTGCGTGTATGGAATGAGCTGCCAGAGGAAGTGGTGGAGGCTGGTACAATTACAACATTTAAAAAGCATCGAGAAGAGTATATGAATAGGGAGGGTTTAGAGGGGTATGGGCCAAGCGCTGGCAAATGGGACGAGATTAGATTAGGATATCTGGTTAGCATGGACAAGTTGCACCAAAGGGTCTGTTTCTGTGCTGTACATCTGTCTGACTCTATGACTCATGGTATAGCAAAGTGACATACCTCAAGGAAAAGCAAATAATCCCAGTATCCTCTCAAACAGCTCTGCCAAAAGGCAGCCCCACTTCATCGGGTTGTTAAATAGTTAGATAGCTTGTCTGTAAGTGCCACATTGAGAATATTTTCTCCCACTAAATGAGTTTATTTCATCAATCGAAATATTTTAATTGTACCTTGATTGTTAATTTATTTGTTGAGATGTTATCCTTTCTTAATAAGTAGTTTGTGATTGACATTTATACCTACCATGTCTGTATTTTGCTGTGCAAAAGCCTGATGCCTTTTGAATATTGCTGACTTGTACCTTCCAGCAGAGTTGTGACTATCCAGGGAACAATTTAAACTTGTCAAATGATCTCATAGAAAAGTAACAGTTCTGACGCTAAACAGAATTACATGTTTTGTTAAGTTTGAGGGAAGAATGAGAGAGTCCAAAGATAGGAAAGAAAAAGCACTGCTGATGCATTTATGTGTTTCCTTCTACATTACTAATATAAAATATCCAAATAGAAGTTTGTCTCTAAATATTTTGTATTCATTTTGCTGTATTTACTTCTCTCTGGAGCGTATGTGCAGACTGTTGCGAGTAGGCCAATCCATTACTTTTGTGCATTGGTTATAAGTGTGTGTCATTTTAAGAGAATGTTTCCAGATAGAATATCAAATTAAAATTAAAATAGCTTCAGCATTTTGTACCTGTGAAATTTGACAATTACCATTTATGTAAAGTATCCAAAACACGGGGAATCTTTTTTATGCAGAAATGTTCATTCATAAAAAAATGTCAGTTTGTTTGCTTTATTACAGGAAAAAAATACCCTATCTATGGAGTTCAGTGGCACCCTGAGAAAAATCCTTTTGAGTGGAGTAGGAAGAAGAACATCCCACATAGTCCTCATGCTGTTAAGGCTGCATGGTACATGGCGAACTTTTTTGTTAATGAAGGTATGGACAATGCAAGAAAACAGCTTTAGCCTTTTCCTCATAGTGAAAATATTTCATTTTCTGCTCGTTATGATTATCAAAATGATTTACAGCAATTGAAATGAGTTGATAGAACCATCGAAATGACTCTGCTTTTAATAGCTGAACAGCATTGCATTTAGATTCATTCGAGATGTACAGCATAGAAACAGATCCCTTTTCTCCAACTCGTCCATGCTGACCAGATATCCTCACCTAATCTAATCCAATTTGCCAGCACTTGGCCCGTATCCCTCCAGATCCTTCTTATTCATATAACCATCCAGATGCCTTTTGAATGTTGTAATTGGACCAGCCTCCACCACTTCCTCTTTCAGCTCATTCTATACATGTACCACCCCCTGCTTCAAAACATTGCCCCTTAGGTCTCTTTTATATCTTTCCCCTCTCACTTTAAACTGATGCCCTCTAGTTCTGGACTGCCCCACCCCAGGGAAAAGACCTTGTCTATTTATCCTATCCATGCCCCTCATGATTTTATAAACCTCTGTAAGGTCAGTCCGCAGCCTCTGATGCTCCAGGGAAAACAGCCCCAGTCTATTCAGCTTCTCACAACATTCCAACAGTGGCCTAACCAATGTCCTGTACAACTGCAACATGACCTTCCAACTCCTGTACTCAATACTCTGACCAATAAAGGAAAGCATACCAAACACCTTCTTCACTATCCTATCTACCTGTGACTCCACTTTCAAGGAGCTATCAACCTGCACTCCAAGATCTCTTTGTTCAGCAACACTCCCTAGAACCTTATCATTAAGTGTACAAGTCCAGCTCTGATTTGTTTTTTCAAAATGCAGCACCTCACATTTATTTGAATTAAACTCCATCTGCAATTCCTCAGCACAAATGCCCACCTGATCAAGATCCTGTTGTGCTCTATGGTAACTTTCTTTGCTGTCCGCTATGCCTCCAGTTTTGGTGTCATCTGCAGACTTACTAACTACTCAGAGAACTGAAAAAGGCATGCCAGTGGCTTCAAGCTAATGGCTGAACATGTATGTGACAAATTTGATCACAAATTGCACATCGATAGCAACAAAGTCAACTCAGCTGGAAAACCCCATCAGAATTCATCACCTTGAAGGGAGTGTGAATGGACCATCTTCTAACCCATTCATTAGGCATCCCATCACTGGGCATTATGGGGATGAAGGTCTTGGTGTAATCACTCCAGCCAATGAGTTTTGGCTCTGAAAGCAACTTGTCTTGCCCCCAACCTGATATAAACCATGGACCCAGAATGCATTAGCCACAACCAGGTTTGGGTACAAAGGGATATAGGAACCACAGTAGGCCATTTAGCCCCTCAAGCCTCGTCTGCCAGCCAATGAGGTCATGGCTGATCTGTGTTTCTATATAGCTTTGGTCTGTATCTCTGAATACCTTTGCTGAACAAAGAAATAGCTATTTTAAAGTTAAGGGTAGCTGGTGAGTTGAAGAAAGAGGATCAGGTAATAAGCAAGGTGAGCCTTTTTTCTGTTTAAGAAATTGTTTTTTCGCAGGGTACAAAGCATCAGGAGAGACGCTGAATAAGCAGGCACCTTGAGGGTGGCCTTCTCTCTTCAGCTGGCAAATTACTGAGTGTTAATTGACCACAAGGATGTTGCAGGCAGTGTTTTACAAATCAGTCCAACAGCTGCTGACTGTTTCTTTAAGAACTGTCACAGATTGTCCATCATCATTTTAAATTGTCTCACTGTCAAATCCAGAGGAATCACTGGGGCCAACCTGTGACCCTCCAAGGTATCAGTCTACAAATTTGAAATACCTTCTTTTGGACATTAGAAAGATAGCTTCTGCATGTGAAAGTTGGAGTGTTTTTATTATTTTTGTTGGATTGGATTAAATATATCAAGTACTGCTCCATTTTTAATTAAATCTTAAGAAGAATCCAATTTCAATGTTTCTCTGACAAAGACAGCATAGACACATCCAAACATTTGATTTAAAGTCACCAGATGTACCCAAGTACAGTGAGAAGTTTTGTTTTGCGAGCAGTACAGGCGGATCACAGCAAACAAGGACATAGGGTGCTTAGACAGAACGGGGCATACAGATTTTAAATACCCAGGAGGTGCACAAAGCAGGATCAACATTATTTGAAGTTGGAGAGGTCCATTCATCAATCTAATATTGGCAGGGAAGAAGCTGTTCTTGAATCTGTTGGCACTATGTTCAAGCTTCTGTGTCTCCTACCTGACTGAAGAGGTTGGAAGAGAGCATTACCAGGGTGGGAGGGGTCTTTGATGATGTTGGCTGCCTCTCTGTGGCAAAAGAAGAGTAGATGGAGTCAGTGGAGGGAAGGTTGGCTTCTGTGATGGTCAGGGCTGTGTTCACAACTCGCTGTAGCCTCTTACGGTCCTAGGCTGAACCGTTGCCATACCAGGCTGTTATGCACCTGGATTGTATGCTTCCAATGGCGCATCAGTAAAAATTGGTGAATTGGAAAATGTTATCTTTCAAAATATAACTTGTTGAGATCAAACAAAGGGTTTGTTCCTGTGCTGGATTGAATTGTATTGAATAAAGAGCAGAGAAATGGGTAAGTCATTTTTACTCCTCCTCACCTGGTCGTAACAGAAATTTGGGGATTCCATCCATGATCAGACCTAAAGACAAATGACAAATGGGACATCAAATTGATTTGAATTGTTCTTGCCACGCGTACCAAGGGACAGTGTAAAGTATTGTCTTACCCGCTTTACAAGTAGATTGTACTGTAGAAGTGCATCAGGGTAACAGAACAGAGCGCAGGGTACAATGTTATAGCTGCTGAGACAATGCAGAGAGACCAACATTGACATTAAACAGGTCCATTCAAAATTCTGATAAGAGCAGGGAAGAAATGTTCTTGATTCCATTGCTTGTACACAAACGTTTGTATCTTCTGCCTGATGAAAGAGGGTGGGAGAGAGTATAGCTGGGGTGGGAGGGTCTTTGATGATGTTGGCTGCTTTCCCAAGGCAACGGGAAGTGTAGATGGAGTCAGTGGAAAGATGTTTGGTTCATAACTCTCAGATCTCAAGCACCAGTGCTGGAAACCTTAAAACTTGAATGCAATCACTTTCTTCTTTTACAGCTCGCAAGAATTGGCATCATTTTTCTGATGAAGTGGAAGAAGAGAATGCTTTGATTTATAACTATGTACCAGTTTACACAGGGAACGTTTCTGGCTTCCAGCAAATTTATATAATCAACAGCACCCGCTTCAGTTAGAGTTTGGCTCTGGCAAACCAAATGGAGAATTTTGTCTTTGTTTTAATTTTAGTGCTCAATGCATATGATTATTCAATCATTTAGAAATTAAAAATTACCGGTTAAATATGGATTTGATTTGACAGGTAGACTTCTGATATTCAAGCAATTCTGGTAATTAGAGCTGTCACTGCAAAGCTGGTTGCTATGTAGCTGGTGACACTGTCAGGACAGACTTATTGGGTTTTTGAGACCCATTTGATAGTGAGCCTTCCTGTCACTGGTTTAGTAATGCAGAACCCAGGCCAGTGTTCTGGGGACCCAGGTACAAATCCCAGCACGGCCAACGGTAAAATGTGAATTCAGTAAAAGTCAAGAATAAAGAGAGCTGGTTTAATGGCAACCGTGTTGCTGTTGATTATCATTTAAAAAAAATCTAGTTCACTAATGTCCTTTAGGGAGGGAAATCTGCCATCCTTAACGTTGAATCCAGACCCACAGCAATGTTATTGACTCTTAACTGCCCCATGGGCAATTAGGGATGGTCAATAAACGCTGCCTAGCCAGTGATGCCTTTGTCCTGTGAATGAACATGTAAAACAAGATGCCTCTGATTGAACTTCAGAAAGGGGATTCATCATCTCTATGCCCTTGACTCATTGTGCCATTAGGGTGGACCTCGCTCGCATATCCTTTCAGTCTTGAAGTTTTTATTAAATAAATTATTCAAATTCAGTACGCAATATCTATCCCATTGTTCTTGACCTATTGATAAGGGCAATAAGATGTTCCTTTCTTAATTGAATGAAATAAAGGCAGGAAAACGTACATTTTATAGTATCTTTTGCATGCTCAATGACCCAAAGTAGGTCACAGCTAATGCAGTGTCTTCAAAATGTAGAGTGTGTCTATATTGTTTGTTTTTTTTGTAAAGTTGCCTAAACTTCAAGTATTTCATTGTGGTGCAAGCCATGGATGAGTAAGCTTCTGAGCGTGCTTTCAGAATGAGATTGATTGATGGGCTTTTATTTTGTGAGGTTATGGTGAATAATTTGCAAAGACTGGAGGGGAACAGCACACTTCCATGAGTCCATTCTTCTGTGATATGATGTTAGCATTCCTGTGCTGCCCCATGTTATAGAAAAATCACCGTTTAACAACTGCACTTAGTGTTGGCAATGTAATTGTGTTACAGCCAACACATGTTTTAAAAGTTTCCGCTTGAGAAACAGCATCCCCAATTTGTCAGTCGCGTTACAGTGAATTTGCATTATAACAGAACAACCTGTATTACTACAGTGAAGTTTGCTAGAGACCTTTTTACCTTTTTGGTGGCACTCTCAGCCTTCTGCAGTGAGTCACCTAAAGTAAAGCGACTAATGCTAAACATCACAGTGTCTTTGAACCTAATAAGGAAAATTACTTTGGACAAAAATAATTACTTTATAAAGTAAATGTAATTACATTGTTGGCTACAAAAGAAATCAACAGCTTTATAACAAATCTCAATAAAGTATTTTATGAACAGGCTGACTCCTGTGAAATCTGTGCAATGGAATATGTACGAAGTATTCACTTTGTCTCGTCCTATTGAATTTTCTTTTAACTGTTGGGTCTGGCCTTTTGATTTTTGGTTCAATACATTTTTATTAATGTGCAGTGCACAGGTTTAGGAGGAGAGGGACTTGTGCTTTTCAGAAGAATCACAATCATTGCAAGTTATTCTTTGATGAAAGGCAGAATCAAGAATTGTTATGATGCAGATGGAGGCCATATGGCCCATCATATTTGTGCTAACATTCACAATATATTTTTCAGGCAATTCTCAATGGATCTTGGAAATGTTACACATATATCTGTACACCCCAATCCAACATCGGCACCTCCAAATCATGACATTTCAGTCTTGAATTTTGTTAAATAAATTATTCAAATTCAGTAAGCAGTTTGTACAATATCTATCATATTGTTTTTGAACTAGTGACAAGAATGATCGTAAGATGTTCCTTTCTTTAATTGAATAAAAAAAAGAGGGGAGAAACATACGTTTTATAGCATCTTTCACATAGAGTCCAACATGCTCAATGCCCCAAAGGAGGTCACAGCTAATGCAGTGTTCTCAAGTGTAGAGTGTGTATGTGTATAAATATCAAAAAATACACCTCATACTAGTTGTGGACTGACTTAAAATTCTATTCATAAAAACTAATTTTAGAAATGAAAGTTTAGAAAAGAAGGAATACTTACAATTGGCATGTAATCCAATGTACAATTTAATAATTTTAAACAACACAAAATATTTACCATTCATACTTTTTTTAAAACATGAAATTCAGGAGATTGGACTTACTAGTTCAGTAGATATTGTTTACACTGTATTTCTATCAATAACACACTCAATGCACCTGAATGTGCTTATTTATACAAGATTATTCTTAAAAAATTTACACAAAATGTGCTTTATTCATAAGATCAATGCAAGAAATTCAATATCTAAAGACTACCATCAGTGCACATGTAATTGTTGCATTTGTAACGCTACACACTTGTAATCAGTAGAAACATAGCAGCTTCAGAGACCTTTGAATTCCAGTCCATGACTGATACCACTCTTCTGCTCGCTGTTCTAAAACCTATTGGTTTAGATAATTGTAAAAAGAAGTTTGTCATTCAGTTGCAATGTTTGGTTTTGACCTAGCACAGTGAAAGGAGATAACACTAAAGGTTGAGCATCAGGCTCTGCCAGCAGAGGTTCAGAGAAGTGAGATTTTATTTTGGGCACAGTGCACACCTGTGCCATCTGTATGTTGGGGAGGTCTGTGCCAGTGCTGACGGACCACCAATGAATCTGAACAATGTCCTGCTGCACCAAGGCTGAAAAAACATCAACAACTTATTTCTTTAGCTAACAACAGTTTACTACTTCAGGCACATTGGTCTTCTCTGGGATTAACCACCTATGCTTGGTATTATTTCAGATCCTTTCAGAATGCCTCAAGATTATATGTGCTAGCCGTCAGTGAGTTTGAGTTCCTTATGTAGACACAGGGCTAGATTTCAGAGAAGTTTGGGCAATCCGCATTATCTGGAGATTGGGGAAGATCTATTCATCACCTCTCCCACTGCCAAGAGATGGCTGGGATTACAGAAAGGGATGAAATCCTGGAATTGCTGGATTGATATCAGTCATGGACAGGGGTCTCAGGCTCTCTGATCCTGTGCAATGTCGGGAATGGGGTACCTCAGGAGTTCCTAGCCCTCTTTGTTAATGATGTGCTTCCAGGTACATTAGGAAAAAAAAATCTCTGGAGAAAGCATTTCCAGAAAATATGTCTCAATTAAACTGTTGGATACCTTTGTTGTCTCTGCAAAATTTATGCAATGATCAATACTAGGAAATTCAGTTCATCTGAATTTTATATTCTGAATAAAATGCACCATCATTTTGGAATTTTGTATACAATAAAAGATGTATCACTGGTTCAGGGTTTGATTCCTTAAAATGATGAACTCATGGTTTAAATAATCTTTGTAAATGTTTTTCTTTTCCTGAATTAGTCCCTGGCTCCCATTCTCCATAAATCAGACTAGACAATATTGTTTATATAAGTGGCATTTATTTAATACACACCCTGTTACATAAGCAGAGAAACTCATCCTGGTACATTTATTGTTCATTTGCTAATTTCACCAAAAGTAGTTTCTAGACTGTAATATCCACATTATTCCTAGGCCATGAATGCCTCAAACTAATTCCTCGCCTTGCTATTCAATTGGATTGTGTCATGTAAGACGATACCTAAGGAACATGGAACGATATGTTTGTACCTTACACATTAGGGATGAACTCCTCCAGTAAATCATAGCGTAGTCATCAAGGGCTTACTGGAGTGCTACTTGATGGGTTTATTGATTCCATGAGGGTTACATGCTGGTTTGACCTTTCGTGTCGCTAGTTAATAGCTGAAGCATCTTACTATTTTGACTCTGGCTTCTGGAAACAACTTGGTGTTAATGGTGTGAGATCATTTATTTTATTCTTTTGGATGTGGAAGGGGACACAGTGTAGGAGACGAGCCATACAGTGCATCATTATTGGACACATCTCATCCACCAACATCACTGAACAGCAGAACCTCAATGTGCCAGTCTTTCACCAAGGGCAGCATCAGTGAGCTGTGTTATCTGCTGTAGCCATGTCTCAGTCTTCCAACCGTGGCATGGAAAGCAGTTCCTCCGACAGTTATGGTCACAGTGGTCATTAATGTTTACACGAGGGATTGTTCCAGGTTATGGTAGTTCAATGTAAAATGTGCAACCCACATTTGCCACATTACCCACATTGTTGTAACAGGGTCACTCAATTCCATGCTCGGGGTAACAACTTGCATTCCCCAAATACAGGGAGCAGACTCATTTTCAGGAAATGCAGTTTCTTTGTTATCGCAGCCAGCAAATCATACAAAGTTACAACCCATACTGTTGTCAGCCATTATGATTCATCCATTCTGTACAAGTCTCCTGTATTGTTATTGTTTTCTCTACCTGGCTCCCAGTTCAAGGGAGTTATTTGACTTCAAGGGGTATTGGCTTCAGGCATGACTCATAGCTCCTGCCAGTAATCCACGCCCAGAAGTAATTGCAGACACAGCCTGACCAGGTGAGCTAAAGTACTGTGGGAAATTGAGTGGATTATCAGCATACAATCACAAAGCTTCCACATGCCGCAGTATATTTCCTGATTCCTGGTCTTGATTTAATCTACTGGAATATTGCATTAAAATGGAAGAGCACTGTTGACCACTAGTAACAGTTTCTGCCAGAGTTCCTAGAAAACAATCAATTTAAGCAAATTTCAAGGACCATCCCTCTCTGTCTTAATTCACCAACAGTGTCAGTATCATGTTCTTGTAATCAACATCTGAATGTTTTTAAGCAGAGGCAAAGCTCTCCCCTGACATAGACAAAGCAGGAGGCTGGAAGAACACAGCAAGCATCAGGAGGTGGAGATTAGATTAATTACAGTGTGGAAACAGGTCCACACCGACCCGCCGAAGCGCAACCTACCCAGACCCCATTCCCCTACACCTAACACTACAGGCAATTTAGCTTGGCCAATTCACCTAACCTGCAGATAGTTTGGATTGTGGGAGGAAACCGGAACACCCGGAGGAAACCCACATAGACACGGGGAGAATGTGCAAACTCCACACAGTCGCCTGAGGCAGGAATTGAACCCAGGTCTCTGGCGCTGTGAGGCAGCAGTGCTAACCACTGCGCCACCATGCAGCCCACAAAATGTTGACATTTCGGATGTAATCTTTCTTCAGGACCGTGAGTTTCCCCTGAGAACCGTGCCTTGGATATGAGGGAGTGTGGTGTTGGGGGAAGCCTTTCCTTGCTGCACCAAGGTGTGCAGATGCATGCAGCCCTGGACTTGCACGCTTCTTTTTCAGGTGTAGCCAAACATCTAGGCTTTGGAGTCTAGATGCTGCCTGTGAATGTGCCCCACGTGAAGGCTATAAGGACAGTTTTCAATGGGCTTTGAAACAATGGGGAATGAAACAGACTGGATTTATCAATGTGGATATTACAATCGTGCCACATGCTCTACTGAACAAAAGAACATGAACAAGGTTTTTTCAACTACTTCAGTGAGAGGAACACAGCAATAATAAGAATAAAAGATTTCTTTTAATCATCTAACCTATCATCCATTGATTGGCCTAAAAGATGGTGCCCATAAAATGTTTGTAACATTCACAAGACTACAAAATACTGGGGTGCTAACATCATCTTACAAATGTGTTAAGAATTAATTATCCATAAAAAAGGCATTTTTGTACAAGTTGAAAACTGACTCATTTAAATATGCTATAGAGGAACAGTTACTACCATCAAATTCACTTTCAGCACAAGTCCAGTTTTATGGTTTTCTGTTTCACAGTGGATCTTACCTGAAACAAATCACTTGACTGTACTGAATTTATTGGTTGCTTCAGTATATCTGTTTTAACTGGATGCTCCATATTAGATACAGTTATTGTACAGCATAGGACAAGAAACAGTCAGTAAGCAGAACCAAGTAACATTTCATAATCGACTTGGAAATGCCTAAAAATTAGTCCTTGACTTGAGTTTTGGTCAGAAGTGAATTATTTTGTGGGTGTACGTGCCCACACCTGATAATGCTTTCTCTTGATTCGGAACTGTCGTTTGAAATACATCTTCAGCAGGAGCCTAGTCATTCATGATCATTTGTTGTCTGTCATTTACTTCGACCTGAAACAGTTGAAAAATAATTCAGAATTAGCATTTATTTTTCAAAATAAACATTATTGTTTTCAGACTATGTGACTGGCACTTTAATAGCCTCTGTGTTTTCACCATAGAGAAGTTGAAAATAATTCTTTTATATGTTTATATAAAGTGTCTGATGATATATCAATAACCATAGAACATAGAACAATACAGCGTAGAACAGGCCCTTCGGCCCTCGATGTTCCACCAACCTGTGAACTATTCTCAGCTCATTCCCCTACACCATCCCATCATCATCCATGTGCTTATCCAAGGATTGTTTAAATCTCCCTAATGTGGCTGAGTTAACTACATTGGCAGGTAGGGCATTCCATGGCCTTACCACTCTCTGAGTAAAGAACCTGCCTCTGACCTGTCTTAAATCTATCACCTCTCAAGTTGTAGTTATGCCCCCTCGTACACGGTGATGTCATCATCCTAGGAGAAAGACTTTCACTGTCTACCCTATCTAATCCTCTGATCATCTTGTATGTCTCTATCAAATCCCCCTCAGCCTTTTTCTCTCCAATGAGAACAGACCCAAGTCTCTCAGCCTTTCCTCATAAGACCTTCCCTCCAGACCAGGCAACATCCTGGTAAATCTCTTCTGCACCTTTTCCAATGCTTCCACATCCTTCCTATAATGGGGCGACCAGAACTGTACACGATATTCCAAGTGAGGCCGTACCAGTGTTTTGTACAGTTGAAGCATGATATTACGGCTCCAGAACTCAATCCCTCTACTAGTAAAACCTAATGCACTGTATGCCTTCTTAACAGCACTATCAACCTGGAAGGCAACTTTCAGGGATCTAAGTACATGGACTCCAAGATCCCTCTGCACATCCACATTACCAAGAATCTTTCCATTGATCCAGTACTCTGCCTTCCTGTTATTCTTCCCAAAGTGCATCACCTCACATTTAGCTGCATTGAACCTCATTTGCCACCTCTCTGCCAAATTCTGCAGTTTATCCAAGGCCCCCTGCAACCTGTGACATTGTTCCAAACTGTCCACTACTCCACCGACTTTAGTGCAAATTTACTAATGCACCCACCTATGTCTGCGTCTAAGTCATTTATAAAAATGACAAACAGTAATGGTTGAAAATGTGTTGCTGGTTAAAGCACAGCAGGTTAGGCAGCATCTCAGGAATAGGGAATTCCCTATTCCTGAGATGCTGCCTAACCTGCTGTGCTTTAAACAGCAACACATTTTCAGCTGTGATCTCCAGCATCTGCAGACCTCATTTTTTACTTAAACAGTAATGGTCCCAAAACAGATCCTTGTGGCACACCACTAGTAACCGGACTCCAGGCTGAATATTTTCCATCAACCACCACTCGCTGCCTTCTTTCAGAAAGCCAGTTTCTAATCCAAACTGCTAAATCACCCTCAATCCTATGCCTTTGCATTTTCTCCAACAACCTACCATGTGGAACCTTATCAAAGGCTTTACTGAAGTCCTTGTATTCCATGTCAACTGCCCTACCCTCATCTACATACTTGATCACCTTCTCAAAAAACTCTGAGGTTTGTGAGACATGACCTGCCCTTGACAAAACCATGTTGACTAAATATATGATTATAAACATGAAATCATTTAGTGAGTTAGTGCAATGCATGATTTAGTTCTGAGTTCATACTAAACAGAAATGTTACAGAATAAATGCTAGTGTGAGGAATGATTGCTTACATTACAGCAGTGATTGGATTTTAAAAATACCAGTTCTTATTTCATTGGAAAGCAACCTTGAAGTATACCTAGAGGCTAGAAAGACAGTATAGAAATAAAAGTGAATGAGTTCAATGACACTATGTTGAACAAAGGAAATCAGTCAGGAATCCTTCTAACCTCCTTCAATTACTACACAATGGCTGCTGTTGGAACATGCACATGTATCGATATCAGTTTGAAAAGCAATCCCGTTGAATGTGATGGTTCAATACTTTGCTGACTCTCAATGCCTGTATTATGACATCAAGAATGACCCCTTGAGCAAAGTACTGGAAAACTGCCAATGTTCCTGTAATAATATCCTCAGAAGAGTCAGTACTTCTGCAGAGTCTGGGAGACAATTGATCATTGAGTTTTATTTTGCCTTTTCATCTCCTTCAGATAAGAGGGTGATGCTGTCCAGGCTGTTGTAAGGTCACTCTGTTTCATATCAGAGGCATATTGAGCAGGGTGCATGTTGGTTTTGCATCAGGCAATTGCTGAAGAAAAACATCACTTTTTGTTGAACATTTTCATCTCACTTTCACCAGGGCAATTTGCAAGAAACACCAAAAATACCAACAGGCCTAAAACTGACACATTTCATCCTGAAATTTGCTCAGCGCCTTCAGATTTTCACGAACTGTGAGGTAGCTCAAAAGGTTTGACAGGCAGTGAGGCCAGCTATTCGATGCTGCTGTTTTGGTCAGCATGGACCAGTTTGGGCCGAAGGGCCAGTCTCCCTGCTGTAGTACTCTGTGACTCTGTAATTAACTGGTGCATTCTCCAAGGCAATAATTCTACAAATTGGAGTCCACCTGCTAACCAGTCATCACTATCCACTCATACCATATATACATTTCCTTAGTGAACATGTGTCTTTTTAAAATCTCTATTCAAGTTCTGTATTAATGATTGTTTGTAAATTGACTCCATCAAGCTGGGATCCATAACCTTTGCCCCAGCTGAGGTTGTCCTGAACTTGGCAGCAGGTGTTCAGTGCGGCTGCAATTTGGATGAGAGTTTCTTGAATGGGAAATGATCCCTACTACTCCGACTTTCCCCACCATTCTAGATAGGTAAATGATGCTGGACATGTTAGCACAATCCAGGCAGAATTGATAAAAGATAGCAAATTAATATTAAATTTGAAATATCAATGATCTACATTCAGAATGCTATTCATCCAAAAGGAAATAAAATGTTAAGAGCCCAATGAAATGGGAAGAATGAAGAGTTTTACAGGATAAACATTCGTAAAATTCACTCATAACAGCTGAAGCAATTTCAGGATTGATGCAGTGGTTGTGAAGCACTTTGGGACATTACACAGAACTGAGAGCGGGGATATTAATGCAAATTCTTTCTGTCTATATGATATATTGAAATCTGTAGATAAGCACTAGATTTGATTCAACATTTGATCTGCCTACAATGTGTTTTCAATTAAATGTGTAAATGTTTATAATTAGCATCTAATGCTCATTGTCTGTGCTGGAGAATGAAATTCAGGACACTTTTTAAAATATCAGATCTATCATTTCTTAAGGATGGGTAACTTTAAAAAAGTGAACAATCAAAGCTTTTCAATTTTTAAAAAATTGGGACAGAGTATCTTTTATTAATATTGAAAAGGTACTTTCCCAATTCCCCAATGGAGGTAATTTTCCTAAACATTCTGTCTGGGATAATTTCCCAACCCCCAATTCTGAGCCCTCACTCTTCCATTCTCTCTTTATTCCTTTTCTTTCTTGAATCTGTTAAACCCTCTTTAGTTTTCTTCCTTCTCCAACACTCACATCCCACTTCCACCTTGCTCTCCCCCTCATATTTTCATCCTCTCAAACCTACCTCTTAACAACCTCCCCCCACCTCCTCTGCCTCACTCCTGTTATCCACTCCCAAATTATAAACTGTAAAGTTTTAATACAATTCAAAGCAGGAAATGAAAGTTCTTATAGATCATGTCTCCATTCAGTGATGCAGAGGTGCTGGCGTTAGACTGGGATGGACAAAGTCAGAAGTCACACAACACCAGGTTATAGTCCAAGTTTATTTGACATCACAAACTTTCGGAGCGCTGGCCCTTCGTGAGGTGAAGTTACTTCTAACTTTGTCCATTCAATGAATGTCACGAGTATCTGTGAGTTACTGGCAGATGGTGCTCTAAGCCAGTAGATGGCAGAATTGCATCAAAGTGCATTAAAGCAGCAGTAAAATAAAATCTATTTTTCTAAGCAGATTTAGAAAACACATAAATCAAACTGCTTAATTACTTGCTTCTACATGTATAGTCATTTACAATGTAATGACCGTTTTCTTCAGAAAATCGAAAATGATTTCCAGATTTTTTTTCTGTAATATAAGAAATAAACTTATATTCTCTTCACATCTTTCATGACAATAGGACATGGCAGAGAATCTAGCCATCTCGCCATACATCTGGGAGATGACGACCAGCCCCTAGACATCATGGTAGCCCACAAACCTACCACCAAACTGAAACAGCTCCTGATGAATCTAAAAAGACCCTGTACCAACAACCAGCAGAACGAACGTCATAAACAAAATACCCTGCAAGGACTGAAACAAACATTATGTTGGACAGACAGTGAGAAAACTAGCCACCTGGATAGACCATAAGACCATAAGACATAGGAGTGGAAGTAAGGCCATTCGGCCCATTGAGTCCACTCCGCCATTCAATCATGGCTGGTGGGCATTTCAACTCCACTTACCCGCATTCTCCCCGTAGCCCTTAATTCCTTGTGACATCAAGATACATGAGCATCAACTAGCCACTAAAAGACATGACCAACTATCACTAGTATCCTTACACACAGAGGAAGAGGGACACCAGTTCGACTGGGACAATACATCCATCCTGGGATGGATTAAACAAAGACACACACAGGAATTACTAGAGGCCTGGCATTCAGACCAAAACTCCATTAACAAACCCACTGATTTGGACCCCATTTACCAACCTCTCAGAAAAAGAACCGGAAGTGACATCAACAGACCAAGACATAAAAATAGCAAGTGGGACAGAAGACCAGCCCTTCATCGGAGGCTCATTGATGATGCTGTTACCTCGCTGAGAACAAATCCACCAGCTCAGTGAGCAAATTTACAACTGGATTTTTAAATCTATCTACGCTGCCTTATAATTCTCGTGGGCAGTTATTGAGAGTGTGTTGCTGGAAAAGCACAGTAGGTCAGGCAGCAGCCGAGGAGCAGGAGCATCGATGTTTTGGGAATAAGCCCTTCATGAGGAATCAAGCATCACACTCTCAACTCTGATCTCCAGCATCTGCAGTCCTCACTTTCTCCTAATTCTCTTTGGCCGTAAGGGACTGCCTGTCCCTGTTCATATATGTCCAGAGAACATTAATTTTGCTTAAATTGTTTCTTCCTTGAATTCTTCTGGTTCAAAGTAGTTCTTCCATCTGGCTTCTGTCACAGATTACTTAGCTACCCACTAAGGCCCTTGTATGGTACAACTTGGCACCTATTCAAAAGCAATGGCTATTACTTTTATTTACATATTAATGTTTGTATTAATTTGCTCAATCCCTTTACACTAAAATATAAGAATAAGAGGATTATGCTGCAGCTGTATAAAAGCTAATTAGGCACAAACTGAGTGCTGTTAGCAGTTCTGGCCACCTCCTGACTCCCCAAAGCCTGTCCACCATCTCCAAGGCGCAAGTCAGGAATGAGATGGCATACTCCCCACTTGCTCTGGATGGGGGCAGCTCCAACAACACTCAAGAAGCTCAACACCATCCAGGACAAAGCAGCCCCCGCCTGATTGGCACCACATCCACAAACATCCACCCCCTCCACCATCGACGCTCGGCAGCAGTGTGTACCACTAGTCCAAAGATGTGCGGGTGGGCGGCACGGTGGCACAGTGGTTAGCACTGCTGCCTCACAGCGCCTGAGACCCGGGTTCAATTCCCGACTCAGGCGACTGACTGTGTAGAGTTTGCACGTTCTCCCCGTGTCTGCGTGGGTTTCCTCCGGGTGCTCCAGTTTCCTCCCACAGTCCAAAGATGTGCGGGTCAGGTGAATTGGCCATGCTAAATTGCCCGTAGTGTTAGGTAAGGGGTAAATGTAGGGGTATGGGTGGGTTGTGCTTCGGCGGGTCGGTGTGGACTTGTTGGGCCGAAGGGCCTGTTTCCACACTGTATGTAATCTAATCTAATCTAATCCTCAGACAGCACCTTCCAAACCCATGACCACTTCCATTTAGAAGGACAAGGACAGCAGATATATGGGAACACCGCCTCCTGCAAGTTCCCCTTGAAGCTGCTCACCACCCTGACTTGGAAATATATTACTATTCCTGAGTCAAAATCCTGGAATTCCCTCTCTAAGAGCATTGTGGGTCAACCCACAGCACATGGACTGCAGTGGTTCCAGAAGGTAGTTCCCCCCCACCTTCTCAAGGGGCAACTAGGGATGGGCAATAAATGATTTAGCCATTGAAAAATCATAATGAGTATTCCTGACTTTATTTTGACAAACATTCTGTGATAATCTACAGGTGACAGTGCTTTCCAGGCCTTGGGAAAAGCAACAGTTTAAGGTGATCTCTTCTTACACACAATTTTAGAATGACCACGTCATTCTACAAGATGAGATTCTTAAGAAACAACTCAGGTCTTTTTAAAGATATAATTTCAGTTGCATTGTGCTGTAAACTTTTGCTATAAATTCTGTGTCTTATTAATATACTTCACAACCACCTGATGAAGGAGCAACACTCTGAAAGCTAGCGCTTCCAATTAAACCTGTTGGACTATAACCTGGTGTTGTGTGATTTTTAATCTTCTTACACATGTCTACAGTAAGAATACACATAAGTGTCAGGGCACTAAGTCAATGCCCTGATCCACAGGCTTGTTCCCAGTGTCATATTTAAGCTCACCTATAGATCTGTCAGGCAGAATTCACAACCTTCACCTTTGAACAGTTTCCAGTCTATCAATCTGGTTAACTGTGGAGAGTAGTCCCTGGTATTCAAAGCCTATCCCATAAATTTAAAAAGATTATCAATTCTACTTTAGTTTTTTTTAGGAGGAATCAGCATTGGAAAATGGAGCATGGATCATTTGGTCAGGTCAAGGCATGTTTAGATACAGTGTAAAATTGTCGGCTATATATTACAACAACAGCTTCTACTGTGTCTATTGTACACCTACCATGCTGTGACTGCTGAGTAAGATTGCTAACTTAGTGTTAATTGGTGCTAGATTAACGGTGTGTTTTGAAAAGGAATGTTACAGACAATAGGATGATTACATATAAATAAAATCGAGCAGGAGAGAGGGTTTACTAAAGGTAGCACTGACCCAGCAAAGGGAAAGGAAGTCAACCGAAACACTAACTCGCTGTTTGGGTTGATCTGTATTTTCTAGTCTGATTCCAAGATTTAGTAATTAAGCTTTTATTTTCATGTTTGTTCTTCAATGTTGTTGAATCAAGATCCTTAGCCCAGTATGCTTGAAGCAGCTCACTATACTGCTGGGAAAAAATATATTTGATTTTTCATTTTGATATATTAGAAACAGGCCTGCAACATCCTTCAGTTTAGATGTTTAATCTATTTTAGATACAGTAAAAAGAATGAATTGTTACCCAAAGAAAGCCCTGATTATGTTGCACTATCGGTTATAATTCCACAACACCGCTGAAAGCAGAAGACCTTGGTCTTTTGAAAGTGAATGATAAATGAATAATAACAGAGTAAAGTAGGTTCTTCTGCATAGTGTGACCTAATTCTTTTAGCATTTATTTTACAATAATTAATAACATGGCTGTTGAAAAATAAATAGTAAGATTTGCCCTGAATTTAAATATCTGGGAAGCAAACCTCAGCTCAGAAACTAGTTAGATGTTGGTTTACAAATAACCAATTGCAACTCTAATTCTTTCATTGCTTTTTTTGAGTGATGTGCTGTCTTTAGCCTTTGAAATAGAATTGTTATCAGTCTCAATCTCAATCAAACGTCATGTTGAGGTTGTACTGGGGGCTTCTTCTGGAATACTGTGTCCAGTTCTAGTCACCCTGTAAGAGGAAGGATATTATTGAGGCTGGAGAGGGGTCAGAAGAGGTTTACCAGGATGTAGCTGGGAATGGAGTGGTTGAGTATAAGAAAAGGCTGGCTAGGCTGGGATTCTTTCACTGGACCGTCAGAGGTTGAGGGGTGACCTTACAAAATCATGAGGGATACAAATAAGGGTGGGGGAATTTCAAGACAAGGGGGTATAGTTTTAAGGTGAGAGGTGGAAATTTTTAAAAAGGTCATGAATAGCAGCATTTTTTTTCTTCAAAGCAGCATGGTGGCTCAGTGGTTAGCAGTGCTGCCTCATAGCACCAGGGACCTGGGTTTGATTCCAGCCTCAGGCAACTGTGTATGGAGTTTGCATGTTCTCCCCATGTCTGTGTAGGTTTCCTTCTCATGTTCTGGTTTCCTCCCACAATCTAAAGATGTGCAGAACAGGTGAGTTGGTCATGTGAAATTGCCCATAGTGTTCAGGGATATATAGGTTAGATGCATTAGTCAGGGGTAATTGAATTGAATTTATTGTCACATGTACTAATGCACAGTGAAAGGTTTTGTCTGTGCAGTACAGGCAGATCACAAGTTAGGTTGCATAGATAAATAAATAATAGGTAAACAGTGGTAAAAACAAAAACACAGGTATAGGCGAATGTTAAGAGCTTGTCAGTCCATTCAGTATTCTAAAAACAGTAGGGTAGAAACCATTACGAAACCGGCTGGTACATGTGTTCAAGTTTCTGTACCTTCCCCCCCGATGGTAGAGGTTGTAGAAAAACATTGCCAGGGTGGGATGGATCTTTGAGAAGTATAGGATGGTGGGGTGGGTTGCTCTTCGGAGGGTCGGTGTGGACTTGTTGGGCCAAAGGGCCTGTTTCTACATTGTAGGGATCCTAAAACTCTTTCCTGGTTTCAGCGAGTGGTTTGTATGTGGAATAAACTTCCAGGGGCAGTGGGATGTGGGTCCAGTTACAACGTTTTTTTTTGGATAAGAATGTGAATAAGGAATGTTTGGAGGGATTTGGGTCAAGCACAAGTAGGTGGGACTAGTTTTGTCTGGGATTATGATTGACATGTAAGAGTTGGACTAAAGGGCCCATTTCTGTGCCTTATTACTCTATGACTCTGACTGTTAATTCATTATCTATGGCAACATTCAAAGCAAACTCAACCTAAGTAGGCACTTTGAGGAGCTCATTATTTGCGGCCAATGAATAAGTACAATATAATGTTATTTAGTCTCAACATTGATCTATTCTTACACTTTATCAAAATGCATTTTGCTGCAGATTTGAATGAATATAAATCCTGGCTCAAACACTTACTTTAAATATACAATCAGCTTGGATCGCACACTTATTTTTACCAATTATTTTCCTTCCTATCATTTTGTTCGATGTAGTCATTCCTCTCTCTTTCTAGTCTCCTTACAGTTTCAATCCACATTGTACTTCGGAATTGTATGGAGAAACAGACAGAATATGAAAGGAATATTACCTGTGTTGCCTGACTTCAGGCCCATTTCTCAAACGTGGTGATATGCAAATCTCATTGGTTGTATAATCCTGGAAAATAAATTCTTCAGAGATATTCAGCTGACTTCAGTAAGTCCAGGCCTAAACTGCTCATTCTCACTTCATAAGTCATACCCCTCACTTCTGGAATCATCAAGTGAACCTCCTCAGAACTGTTTCTAGTAACAACCAAATCCTATTCCAAATAAGGGAACCATAATTACATCCAAGTTCAATACAGCTGCAGCAATGCCACCCTATTCTTACATTCATTTCCTTTAGCAATTAAGTCCAAAATTCCACTTGTCTTCCTTATTACCTGCTGTACCACATATTACCTTTCTGTGACTCATACATGACACCCAGAACCCTTTGCATTGAAACATTCTGAAGTTTCTCTCTATTTGCATAACAAGTTGGGCCTCCTGCTGAGATATTTGTGTCTTTGATAGTCACAGGTGAGATGCCGGAAGACTAGAGGTTGGCTAACCTGATGCCACTGTTTAAGAAGGATGGTAAGGACAAGCCAGGAAACTATAGACCAGTGAGCCTGACCTTGGTGGTGGGCATCCTGAGGGACAGGATGTACATCTATTTGGAAAGGCAAGGACTGATTCGGGATAGTCAACATGGTTTTGTGCATGGGAAATCATGTCTCACAAACTTGATTGAGGTTTTTGAAGAAGTAACAAAGAGGATTGATGAGGGCAGAGCAGTAGATGTGATCTATATGGACTTCAGTAAGGCGTTCGACAAGGTTCCCCATGGGAGACTGATTAGCAAGGTTAGATCTCATGGAATACAGGGAGAACTAGCCATTTGGATACAGAACTGGCTCAAAGGTAGAAGACAGAGGGTGGTGGTGGAGAGTTGTTTTTCAGACTGGAGGCCTGTGACCAGTGGAGTGCCACAAGCATCGGTGCTGGGTCCACTACGTTTTACCATTTACATAAATGATTTGGATGCGAGCATAAGAGGTACAGTTAGTAAGTTTGCAGATGACACCAAAATTGGAGGTGTAGCTGACAGCGAAGAGGGTTACCTCAGATTACAACAGGATCTTGACCAGATGGGCCAATAGGCTGAGAAGGGGCAGATGGAGTTTAATTCAGATAAATGCGAGGTGCTGCATTTTGAGAAAGCAAATCTTAGCAGGAATTATACACTTAATGGTAAGGTCCTATGGAGTGTTGCTGAACAAAGAGACCTTGGAGTGCAGGTTCATAGCTCCTTGAAAGTGGAGTTGCAGTTAGATAGGATAGTGAAGAAGGTGTTTAGTGTGCTTTCCTTTATTGGCCAGAGTATTGAGTACAGGAGTTGGGAGGTCATGTTGCGGCGGTACAGGACATTGGTTAGGCCACTGTTGGAATATTGTGTGCGATTCTGGTCTCCTTCCTATTGGAAAGATATTGTGAAACTTGAAAGGGTTCAGAAAAGATTTACAAGGATGTTGCCAGAGTTGGAGGATTTGAGCTACAGGGAGAGGCTGAACAGGCTGAGGCTGTCTTCCCTGGAGCGGCGAAGGCTGAGGGTTAACCTTTTAGAGGTTTAGAAAATTATGAGGGGCAT